>NC_043001.1:38697474-38911592 GCF_006345805.1 Octopus sinensis | reverse complement strand
TTACTGCTCGAAAGTTTTTGCTTTCTCCTCCGTGGTTTGTCCTCGAGAAGATCCCAGTACAGTTTCTTTGTGAGATATTTTTGGCATTTACCAACGCACTGGGGAAAATGCCTTTGAGTGTGTGGTGCAGACTTTTGGAGATGTGTAATATTTGATGTGGTCTGGTGGTGTTGTGTATGGGTGATGTTTGTTTTATGTCATCTTCTGTTATGTTTGTTTTGATTGGATGTATTCCATCAAATTTGTGTTTTTGGTGTCTATGGCTGTGAGCATGTTTGCTGTATATGTTTTTTGGGTGTTGGTGTGGCTGTTGTTTGCGTTGGGTTTGAAATGTCTTCGGGAGATGTATTCCCCCTGCTTTGTTCGTGTTTGCATTGGTTGGTTGTGTTTCTGCTCTTTATTTTCCTTCTTTTTGTAGCTATTTGCCATTCCTCACTGGTTTCGTCTTCCGACGAAATTTCTGAGGAATCAGAAGGGGTAGGGGTAGTGTTGTGGGCTTCTATGTATGTCTGTGTAAGTGGTTGTGTTGTTGTTTTCGTGTTGTTGTTGTTGAGTGTTTGTGTGTGTTGAGTGCGGTATAAGGGATGGGGGATCAGTTTGTGTGTGTTTCTTTGTTTTTCTGTTCCTTGGTTTTTGCTGTTGATGGTGGTGTTGGTATTTTTCAGGTGTCGAGTGGTTTTGGTTGATGACGGATTAGCTTGGTGTGCTTCTCTTGTCGTCTTCTGTGTTGATGGTGGTGTGGGTAGTAGAGCTTTTTTTCCGGAGTGCTTTGGTTGTGGTAGTGTTGTTGTTGTTGCTCTTGGTGTGCAGTGGTTGGGCACGTCTTTTTCAAGTGTGTTTCGCTTCCACACAAATAGCAGCGTGGTCGCCTGCCCTCTACCACTATATAGAGTTTGTAGCCTCCTGGCAGTTCTATAGCGGTGGGTATCTTCTCTCTTGCTGCTTCATCCAATTGAAGCAGGAATTCGATTGATTTGCCCCATAGTCTTTCTCTCCTAGAACCGCGATTTCCAGGATGTTTGTCTCTGACATTTCAAAGCAGATGGCAGAGACCAACCATTGTGTTTCGACATCAAATGGTATGTTTTATTTTGACTTTCGTGACCCTTTTGTTTAAATAGACTGGTATCATTACCAAGTCGTCCGAATGCAGCTCCAATGTGGAAAAACGTTTTGCTAAACTTTCGTTGAGGAAACGTACTTGGACTGTACCAAATTTGTTTCCCCAACTGATATATTCCTTGGAGTCCCATGCAGGACGAAGGCATTTATCGATTTTTTCCTGCGGTGCATTTTCTGTTCTTCTTGTTTTTTTGTTATTACTTTATAAATTATTGTTTTTTTGTGTGTTTTCCACGATGTGTTGTGGAATATGAAGGTGCAATTTGTCTCCTTCTTTGAGAAGAGTGCCTTTGTGCGGTTATCTCTTGTGTGGTGAATGTTACAATTGTTCTTTTGTTTTGTTACGTCCGCAAAATTCGTTTTGAATTTGGCAGTAGAAGTGTTAATTGTGGCAGTGTATTGAAGTCATGGTAGTGGTGTTGGTGTTGGCGGTATTAGCAGCAGAAGGCTTGGATGTAGCATTTGACGTCGTAGTAGTGGTGTGTTGTTGGCGGTGTGTCTTGGTAGGCGGCTTTGTGCCAATTCGTTGTGTTGTTGTTGTGGTGGTGATGGTGGTGGTGCTGGCATTCATGTTTCGTTTGTATTCATTTTTGAAATCCCTTTCTCTGTCCCTTATCATCAACAAGTGGTGTGGGGAGTGAGGGGAAATCTAAGTAATGTCTTTGGTCGCGGCGATGGTGAATGCGACGTTAGATTTGTTGTTGTTGTTGTGGTGGTGGTGATGGTGGTGACAGCGGTGTTCACGCTGCGATGTTTAGCAGCTAGTGGTAGCAATAGTGTTTTGCTACCGTTCTGCATGACTGGCGGGCTAGCCACGTGGTTTCTAGTTGCCATTTTCAAAATGAAAAATGGCTAAAAAACCCACGAAAGTTTTGAAAGTTTTTTGTAATTTCGCCCATACAGGGGCGGAATTCTACGTGAATAATTCTCAGGTTTTTTAGTGAATGAACTTGCACAACGATTAAACAAAATATTTGACAACAAGGAGTTTTAAACATGTAAAAGTGGCCAACTTACGTGGAGCCGATATGACTAGCGTCCGTCCATGTGAGAGAGAGATAGATAGATAGATAGATGATAGATAGATAGATAGATAGATAGATAGATAGATAGATAGATAGATAGATAGATAGATAGATTAGATAGATAGATAGATAGAGATAGATAGATAGATATGACACTCGAAAGGAATCGGCTATCATTTTACATAGAAATTAGATTACTATGTAGTTTAACGATGTTCATGCACCGAGAATCTAGGGACTGCAATCAGAAAATGTTTCCACGAGAATAGATAATAAATATTACTAAAGATGTCTGATAGATGCATACAGATTTATTAATTTGTTTATTAATATTTATTTCATTTATGATTACAACTGTTCATAATCTTCTCCATATAGAATTATAATTTCAACATTCCAAACGATATACTACAATATATTTCAACATACATTATATAAAACAATTCGCATAGAGAATAGTATAGATGAGGAAAAACTAACTTATGATCTCATTTTATACCGGAAACATCACGGATTCCTCTAGGATTCAATTGTTACACACACCAAAATCCACTCTTTGGTGTGTGTGTGTGTGTGTGTGTGTGTGTGTGTGTGTTTTGGTGTGTGTGTGTGTGTGTTATTGTGTTGTCGGTGGGTGTGTGTCGTGTGTGTGTGTGTGTGTGTGTGGTGTGTGGGACTGTACCACTCTGCTCTCTCACATCCATCACTACAAGCATACCAACTCACACTCATCACCATAACTTCTCCTCCTCCCATCCTACAAAAAACCAAGCTCTCCGTCCAATAATCCCAAATATTCCACGCCTGCGCAGGCTCTACTGTGAAACAACCAGACTTTGAGACCAGTCTCAAACTCAGGTATCGCCATCATCCTCGTGGATTATCCCCTCGTCACTATTCACATTTTCACTAAGAAAAAAAAAAAAAAACTCGGATTTTTTGCGTGGAATCAAATACCCTGACCTCCTAATATGCTGCAAATCCCATATTTTGGTCCGGAATTCCTCCGGAAAGGGGGGGGGGGGTATTACCCCCCCCCGGAATTTTCACAAGGAAAAAAAAAATCAGATTTCTAGCGTGGAATCAAGTACCCTGACCTCCTAATATGCTGCAAATCCCATATTTTGGTCCGGAAAGGGGGGGTAACACCCCCACCCCCGGAATTTTCACAAGAAAAAAAAAATCAGATTTTTTGCGTGGAATCAAGTACCCTGACCTCCTAATATGCTGCAAATCCCATATTTTGGTCCGGAATTGCTCCGGAAAGGGGGGGTAACCCCCTTCCCCGGAATTTTCACAAGGAAAAAAAAAAATCAGATTTCTAGCGTGGAATCAAGTACCCTGACCTCCTAATATGCTGCAAATCCCATATTTTGGTCCGGAAAGGGGGGGTAACACCCCCACCCCCGGAATTTTCACAAGAAAAAAAAAATCAGATTTTTTGCGTGGAATCAAGTACCCTGACCTCCTAATATGCTGCAAATCCCATATTTTGGTCCGGAATTGCTCCGGAAAGGGGGGGTAACCCCCTTCCCCGGAATTTTCACAAGGAAAAAAAAAATAACATATCAATAATTTAGAAAAGAAACATTTCTAGAAAATAGTAAATTGAAGTGTCAACAAATTATTGGGCAAAATTGAAGTGTGAACAAATCATTGGGCAAAAGAAGATTTGGCATACTGTCATGCTTTTAGCTGTCAGAAGTGAAAGTCGTCAACTTCGTGTATTTGCGTCAGGTTCGCTGTTAGGCTTATAAAACAATAGAAGTTCAGTTTAAAGTTTATAAATAAATACATTTCATTCCATGTTCTGTTTAAACTTTATAAATAAATATATTCTTGCAGTGTGTGTATATGTGGCTATATGTCTGACTAATGTGTGTGTCTGTATTTATTGTATGTGTGTATAAGTAGTTATATGCTTATATTATCCATTATAGTAATATTTGTCTGTTGAAACCTGTTTTAAGGCGGTCAATAGTTTAATTAAAGATGTATCTATACATGTATATATATATATATATATATATACAGGTGTATATATACATGTGTATACATATATATATATATATATATATATACAAATATATATATATACACATGTCTATATATATACACATGTATATATAAATATATATATATACACATGTATATATATATACATGTATAGACACATCTTTAATTAAACTATTGACCGCCTTAAAACGGGTTTCAACAGACAAATATTACTATAATGGATAATGTAATGGATAAAATTCAGACAAACTTACCTCTTGCTGTCAAAAAAGTGGATTAATTCTCAGCAAAACATACTGTTATGCTAGACCAGTGGTTTTCAACCAGGGTTCCGCAAGAAGTTACAAAACTGCTAAAATCGGCAGTAATTTTTAATTCTCCTGTGCAGATATGTGTGCATAAGACTATTAAATTATTGTACAGGGGTTCCTGTACAGGGGTTCGTCACGTCCTGAAAAATTGATATCTTTTAATGAAATGTTATAATATACTTCAGATGGTGCAGATTCTAGTTATATCGGCATTAGTTATAGGAAAAAATTTCCTGAAGGTAGGGAGGGGAGTTTCCGAAAATTTACAAAAGTCTCTTTTGTTTTCAGGAAACTGCGCATTTTTTTAAAATGAAATTTTCTATAAACACCATTCAGATAGTGTAGATTATGTTTGTATTGGAATTTAATATGTAAAAGAAAGTAAAAAGATGTGGGCTTGCTCCCAATTTATAATGACAAACATCACAAATCTTATTGAACTTTCGAGTTTCATTTTGTGATTTATATCAGTGTGTATGCGTGCGAGACCGCCAATTACTCTTTCATTTTAAATTCGATACAATCGTAATATACACTATTTGAAAGGTATTTATAGAAAATTTCCTAAATGAAAATCTATTTTACTGAATGTTAGGTAGAAACAAAGCCAACTCGTATAAATTTTCCGAAACTGCTCTCCCGACACTCGGAAAACCTTTTTCGCGACAAGTTTCGATATAATCGAAATCCACACCATCTGAATTCCAATTGTAAAGCATTTCATTCGAAAAAGTAAGTTATGAGGAAATAAATCGGTAGTGGGGCACAATTGTGTAGGTACACCATATATACAACTAGCAGTATCGCCCGGCGTTGCTCGGGTTTGTAAGGGAAATAACTATATAAGCATTTTTAGAGAGTTATAGCCAAAAAATAGCAAAAAAATGCATTAAAAATTGAAAAAAAATTAAGGTAAATTTTTTTTTAAATCGTTGACACATCGTAGATATTTTTAGAGAGTTACTTCCCTTATATAAAAGCGAAAAAAATGCATTAAAATGGAAAAATATGATGGTAAATTTTTTTTAAATCGTAGACTCATCGTAGACGCGCGCTAATACCCAGAAGGGCTCGATATTAATCACGACTATAAGATACACGCTTTTGGTTAAACTGCACCGCAAAATGTGGGAGTAGTTACGAATCTAAATCGTAGGAGACAGACACACAACTTCACTCTTATATAAAGATGCTTTTTTTTTCAGTCATAGAGTTAGATTTATGAAGGTCTTCAGTAGAAAATCCTTCGAATTCTGACTCGCTGCTTGATATAATGAAATTCGTATCCATTTTTTGTCAGAATTACAAATTTTGAAAACACAATAGGAACAAATTTCGGAAAAAAATCTCCCATAATTCACGGAATTAAAATTACACTTCGATTTTTGTACAAAACTGTAGTTGAACTCTTTACGAAGTATGATACGTGTTTTCACGAATGTACTAAAGAGATTTACTCTGATATTCTCATTTAAATATGAATAGGTAAATTCGGGCGGTTTGGTAACGAAAGGGTTAAACGGATGCATACATTTATTAATAACTATATATAAGTGTCGTCTGTTTATACATAAACACTGTTTCATACTGCAATTATATATACATATATCTATATATAATATTATATAATAAAATATATACAGAGTAAAATAAAAACCAATTTACCTTTTCTGTATTGTTATAGCAAATGTGTTGGAATGATAAGTGAGTTGTGTTTTGGCGCCTTTTTTACTAATAACAAACACACAGGTGTTTGTATGTAGTTGTTTGAAACGTTTGTGTTTGCCGCTCTCATATATGTATGTGTATGCGTGTGTGTGAGGAATGACACACACACACTCACGCACGCACACATGTACATCAATGCTTTCGGAGTGAAATGTTAAAATATTGAGTTTTCTCTAATTTTGTCTTAATTGGTGGTAAAATTGAAAGAAATTTTTTATGGCATCACCCACTGGAAGTACTCTGAAAAATCATGGGTACACTCTAATTGAAGAAATTGTGTGAGGAGTAAATCGTTATGTATTTATTTGTTTCTGTTTGCTGTTTTTTTTTTTAGTAGTGTTTTAAGGTACACTTCTCTCGTTTTATCGAATTAGTTTCACTTTACTTGCAAAGAGAAAGTCGTAGAAATAAGTGATAGCGTGAGTGAATGAGATCGCTCCCTTTGTGTGTGTGTGTGCGAGTGCTGTAGCCCATACTAAGAGAAGCATTTGACTCATACACCACAATGTGAGTTTTCTGTAAATTTTGCTTAATTGGGGTTGAAATTTTAAAAACTGGACCTGGCATGACCCGATGCATTCTACTCTTAAAAATGCTAGGTAACTTGTAATTGAAGAAATCCTATATTGTAGATTTCTATAACTGACAAAGGGAGGCAGATAAAATCTGCCTTTTATAATAAGAGATACAGTATCTCTTATTATAAAAGGCAGATTTTATCTGCCTCCCTTTGTCACTTATAGAAATCTACAATATAGGATTTCTTCAATTACAATTTACCTAGCATTTTTAAGAGTAGAATGCATCGGGTCATGCCAGGTCCAGTTTTTAAAATTTAAACTCCAATTAAGCAAAATTTACAGAAAACTCACATTCTGGTGTGTATGTCAAATGCTTTTCTTAGTCTGGTTTACAGCACACGCAAACGCACACACACAGTGTGCAACGAATAAAGTGAAACTAATTCACTGTGTGTTGACAGGTAGGAAATAGAATGCGATGGCGATGTAATATTTGTTTCTGTCTATGACGCTGATAGATACATGAGTAAAATGTATGGGAAGCTAAGAGATAAGAGTGAGTGAAAATGTTCTTGGAAGAGAGTAAATAGCGAGAGTGATTTGAGGAAGACTTTACATTAAATAACTGTAGTGGCTTGTATATATATATATATACATACATAAGACAGTAAGGTGTGATTTGAGGGAGATTTGGCTGCTATTTCTACCATGTCTAGCTGCCATGTAGGGGTCTCCCTCATAGGCTCATACATACATATATACATAGATAAGACAGTAAGGTGTGATTTGGGGGAAATTTGACTGCTATTTCTACCAGGTCTAGCTACCATGTAGAGGTCCCCCTCATTGGCTCATATATATATACATACATAAGACAGTAAGGTGTGATTTGAGGGAGATTTGGCTGCTGTTTCTACCAGGTCTGTTAGGCCTTCTCATGTAAACTCAAGCTTTCTCATGCCTTGAACATAAGACCAAAGCAGAGAATGTATTCTTTTATTCTTCTGCTTTTTCCAGCCATTGGTCTGTGGCCATGCTGGGGCAATGCCTTGAAGAATTGTAGTTTAATGAATCAACTCCAGTTTTATTTTTGTAAGCATTGTACTTATTCTATCTGTTTCCTTTGTCAAACCACTAGGTGACAGGGATGTAAACAAACCAACATTCGTTGTCAAGCAGTGGTGGAGGACAATCACAAGCACAGACACGCACACACACACACATACATGCATACACATATACACACACATACATATATACATATATATATATGTGTGTATATATATATTGCAGCGTGGAAGGTGTTTGTAAGCCATTTAAGAAACACACAAAAACCGTTAGATTCACTTCAACATTTAAATTTAATTTGCCAAAATATTTCCTCGCTTTGAGACCGCGACCTGTTCACTGACAAAAATATCGTGCTAACAGGTTGCGGTCTCAAAGCGACGAAAATATTTTGACAAATTAAATTTAAATGTTGAAGTGAATCTAACGGTTTTTGTGTGTTTCTTAAATGGCTTATAAACACCTTCAACGCTGCAACTGTTTTCGTTCCAGCACACGATCTCAGATCAAGTCACTTGCTATGCAAGTACATCTCTGTAACTATATATATATTTATATATATATATGTATATTGGTAAAAACAGTAAGATAACAAAAGAAAGAAAGAGACCTCAATATTATGTAAATAGAGGAAATCTTTATATATAAAAGTGAGGTTGTGTGTCTGTCTCCTACGATTTAGATTCCTAACTACTCCCACATTTTGCGGTGCAGTTTAACCAAAACCGGGTATCTTATAGACGTGATTCATATCGAGACCGTCTGGGTATTAGCGCGTGTCTACGATGAGTCTACGATTTAAAAAAAAATTTACCATCAATTTTTCCCATTTTTAATCCATTTTTGACATATATAAAGGAAGTAACTCTCTAAAATTTATTATTAAATCTCAGAACGTAAAAAGCTACAGTAACACCCCTCCTCCTTTGTGGTTAGACATATTGAGATGGCTATTATACTTTACATCTCTAAAAATGCTTATATAATTATTTCCCTTACAAACCCAAGCAACGCCGGGCGATACTGCTAGTCTCTTATTATAAAAGGCAGATTTTATCTGCCTCCCTTTGTCAGTTATAGAAATCTACAATATAGGATTTCTTCAATTACAATTTACCTAGCATTTTTAAGAGTAGAATGCATCGGGTTTTGCCAGGTCCACTTTTTAAAATTTCAACCCCAATTAAGCAAAATTTACAGAAAACTCACATTGTGGTGTATGAGTCAAATGCTTCTCTTAGTATGGGATACAGCACACGCAAACGCACACTCACAGTGTGCAATGAATAAAGCAAAAGTAATTCACTTTCTGTACTGAGTGACTCTTTCACTCTGCCTCCCACTTCCTCTTTACACACATAGACACGCAAATATATAAATAAAATTGTAAGCTAACGTGCGTGTGTGTGTGTGTGAGGGTGCGTGTGTGTGTGTGTGTGTGTGCGTGTGCGTGAGTGTGTGACAGGAAAGTTTTTTTAGGACGAATATAAGACCTATATCCAAGTAGCAGAAAGATCGCCCAAAAGTGCATATAGATATTTAAATGTATTTATATATTCATCTATACACAGATGTATGTATAATGTGTGTGTATATATTTCCATAGAGGTAACCTTTCACTCCATACAAAGTTTTTAGGACGAATATAACATCTAAAGTATATACAAGTAGCACAAAGATCGCCCAAAAGTGTATATAGATATATAAATGTATTTATATATTCATCTATGCACACATGTATGTATAACGTGTGTGTATATATTTCTATAGACGTAACCATTCACTCCGCACAAAGTTTTTAGGACGAAAATAAGATCTAAAGTTATCACTAAGAAACAGAAAGATCGCCCAAAAGTGTATATAGATATTTAAATGTATTTATATATTCATCTATACACACATGTATGTATAATGTGCGTGTATATATTTCCATAGAGGTAACCATTCAATCCATACAAAGTTTTTTAGGACGAAAATATTTATATATAAAGAAAGGTTGTGTGTCCGTCTACTCCGATTTAGATTCCTAACTACTCCCACATTTTGCGATGCAGTTTAACCAAAACCGGGTATCTTATAGTCGTGATTCATATCGAGCCCTTCTGGGTATTAGCGCGCGTCTACGATGAGTCTATGATTTTACAAATAATTTACCATCATTTTTTCCATTTTAATGCATATTTTTTTTAATAAAGGGAAGTAACTCTCAAACTTCACACCAATATGCGTGCTCATATGCGACGTAATATCACATAAGCAGCATTTTCTCACACCCTCCTTGCACTTGGCGAAGGCAAAATACCAGGGGATGAAAATGGTAATATTGCCATCGATTCCATTTGTACCATTGTTAAGACGCCTTCTGATCTCAGAGATGCAGTGTTCCCAGATCTACAAGCTAATTATCAGAATATGGATTGGATTGGCAAAAAGGCTATACTGGCCCCGAGGAATAAAACTGTTCACCATATTAATGATGAAATGCTAAAACTCATTCCTGGGGAAGTCTATGTATATCAGTCTATCGATACAACTCCTGACACAGGGGACGTCATCAACTATCCAATAGAGGTACTCAATTTCTTTGAGCACCCCGGACTACCACCACACTTTCTCAAACTTAAAGTTGGTGCCCCTATAATGCTCATCAGAAATTTGGTTCCCCCAAAACAATGCAATGGCACACGCTTGATCGTTAAGTCCTTATCTCCCACCGTAAACTTATATCAATGTTTGCCTGAATAATCATCATAATTCAGTGCAATCATTAACAGTACTTTCAAGCAATTCAGCCCCGAGCAACGCCGGGCAATTCTGCTAGTATATATATATATCATATCTATAAAAAGCATGATGTGTGTGTACGTGATTGTAATTTATGCACATCCAAAAATTAGCACGCATGTCGCTCAAATTTTAGGTGGATATTTGTCGACACCCTATCTGGGTTTTTTCAACTTATTTTTTCCCAAGCCACCCGCGGATAGCGTAAAAATCTGTTTTCGACCTTAGCTTTTAGCCATAAAAAATATCAGCCATAGCATTTTTGATGGCGTCTAACAAAAAAAATAAGATTAAGAAAAGTGGAAGAAGGAAGCAGAGAGTTTCACGGGAAAGACAAAGTGAGAGAGGGAGAGAGAGAAAGTAAGTGACGATGTTCATAAAAAATAAAAAGTAAAATTTTTTGTTTTTGAAAGACACTATATTTTACATTCATAGTATATATACTTTCTCACACAACAATTACAATATAGCAATAATAATTCTCTAAAAGAGATATAGACAGTAACTGCTCGATAACATAAGGGACTAAAGCCATCTGAATATGGCTAGGGACAGGGCAGGGTGGTGGGGGTGTTACTGTTGCATTTAGCCCCAGGCGAACATCGACGTCGCCAGATAGGCCTGACACCGTCACGGTGTCCTTTAACCTGCAAAGGGAGATAATTCCCCGATGAAGCGGAAACCACACACGGACCATGGTTTCAAGGTGTATTGCCTATCGTCAACGTGTGGTAGGCCTCCGCTTCCTCGACGAAATCTCACTCTGCAGGATATTCATATATAGATTTTCAAGCAAAATACATTTGCTGATTTCGAAAATCTGTTTGACAGCAATAATAATTCTCTAAAAGAGATATAGACAGTAACTGCTCGATAACATAAGGGACTAAAGCCATCTGAATATGGCTAGGGACAGGGCAGGGTGGTGGGGGTGTTACTGCTGCATTTAGCCCCAGGCGAACATCGACGTCGCCAGATAGGCCCGACACCGTCACGGTGTCCTTTAACCTGCAAAGGGAGATAATTCCCCGATGAAGCGGAAACCACACACGGACCATGGTTTCAAGGTGTATTGCCTATCATCAACGTGTGGTAGGCCTCCGCTTCCTTGACGAAATCTCACTCTGCAGGATATTCATATATAGATTTTCAAGCAAAATACATTTGCTGATTTCGAAAATCTGTTCGACAGCAATAATAATTCTCTAAAAGAGATATAGACAGTAACTGCTCGATAACATAAGGGACTAAAGCCATCTGAATATGGCTAGGGACAGGGCAGGGTGGTGGGGTGTTACTGTTGCATTTAGCCCCTTATTTTAAATCGTTCATCTTTCTCTCCCCTCTCACACACATTACTTTGGGTGCGAAAGAGTTTTGTTTTTATTTTATGCCAAGTAAAAAAGTGTTTTGTTGACAATCTATTTATTTAACAACATAAAAACAAAGAGGTGAGTAATAATTTGTTAGTGAATTACACAATATAAATGGGTACAATTTGCGAGGCTTCCACCACACCCCACTCCGTTTCACGGACCACAAAAAGGGTTTTGAGGTCAGAGTAGTTGATTTCGCCCACATTTGACGTCTATATTACTTAGTTTGGTTTGAAATAAAGAACTTGATTAGTTTAATAATCGTAACTTAATCCCAGGCAAGCCTGGGTTATACTGCTGGTATATATATATGTATATATGAAGTGTTTACATCCACCTAGAAGTTATAAATTGTGTTTGTGCGCGGCGCATGCATATATGTACATTAGAGATACTCTGCTATGATGTGTATGCAGTCTTCAGACGGATGTGTGTGACACACATACATACAGAAATATATCCATCTCAAGTCTGTATATGCATACATTAGCTCAGACACACATCCAGTGATCAGGAACTAAATTTGCTTGGGGTGTGGAAACCAAGGTCCAAACTTTTTTACGAACAAGAGAGACTTTTTCATTCTTAATACCAAAACAAAAGTATAATAATAATAATTTTTTTATTATGAGGTTCGACTGAACAGGACCTGAGTGCTAGAGCATTCTCCTGATGAAACATGGCCCTTGTTACACATTCATATCTATGTGTATACAAAGGTATGCATATGTATGAGTGCATCTCCACTATTGGCACTATTTGTTAGTAAACAGTGTGAACTACATCTAGGGTGGATGCGCTCAATGAGTATCACTCTGCTGTATATTGACAGTTTGTAAACAGCTTAAGCAAAATAAACACGTAAAACAATAACAATGCCTTCAGTGAGTTGTCTATCATGCCATCACGAACGAAAGAATGCATAACATGGTGGCAGCGGTAAATAATTAATCGGAAACTGTGCCTTTACAACAAACCAGAAATTTAATAAACTGAATATCGCTTCGTCTTCAGACACACACACACGAGGATCCAAAATGGCGACACCCGTCGCTGTACAGATGAATCTACATCCAACCATGAACTGGGACGCCGATGATATCGTGGAAGCATTCAAGAAATTCAAACAGAAAACTCAACTGGCTTTCAAAAGCTTCCTGAAAGGTACAACTGTCAATGAAAAGGTAAACTACATCCTTTTATGGACGAGAGAGAAGGGCCTAGACCAATTCAATAGCTGGGACATGTCAGAATCAGATTGCAATAACCCAGACACACTTTTTGAGAAATTTGAAAAGCACCTAGAGCCCAGATCAAACCATAGAATTCATAGATACGAATTCCAGGGCTGGAAACAAGACCCACAAGAAACAATTGACAACTTCCTGTCCAGACTAAAGAATGTTGCTGAGAAATGCAAATTCAAAGACAAGAATGAAAGGATTGTTGATCAACTAATATGGGGGTGTACTCATAAAGAAGTTCAGAAATCCCTCATAGGTAAGGACGCTCTCCAGTTAATAGAAGCAGTAGACACTGCAAGAGCATTCGAAGTTACTACCAAACAAATGTTCTCACTTTACAAACAAACACAATAGGTAGCAGTGTAGAAATTGTATCTAGACATAGAACGAAACATACCTACAAACAGAGAACCTGCCAGTACTGTGGTACAGAGCATGAGTTCAATGACCAGAAGAAATGTCCTGCATTCGGTACACACTGCAAAGCATGTGGAAAACCTAACTACTGGGGAAAAATGTAGACTAACAAAATCTCAGAAATACAAGCCCCAATTTTCGAAGAGGAGCGGAAATAGAAAACAAAGAGATATACATGCCCAACAACAGGAACAAAACACCTCAGAGGTGGAATTCTTGGCTGTCGGCACAATAAATGTGCATGAGATGGGAAATGACAACCAGAAAAAAAAATGAGGCATACACAATGATACAAATACAAAAGAAGTCAGGCAAGAAACGAATAAACATTGACTTAAGACTAAAGATTGACACTGGAGCCCAGAGTGATATCTTGCCTGTCAACCTCTACAAAAAGATGTTCCCAGAATACATGACATGAGAGGATAAAGTCAAAGAAGGAATCCTCACACCAAGTGATGTAATCCTCACTGCATACGGAGGTGCCAAGATTCCACAACTGGGCAAAACAACAATCACAGGGACACACAAAGGAAAAATAATCAAGTGTTCTTTTTATGTCACAAGAACAGAAGGACCACCAATTAATGGACTTAATACCTGTCAAAAGCTTAATATTGTGTCAATCAATGGTGAAGTGAAGGCAGCTCCAAGCAGGATTGACAGAGATATGCCTATCAAAGACCGACCATTAATCACAAATATAGAACTGATAAGCATGTACCCAGAATGCTTTGATGATACAGTCGGGTGTTTGGTGAAATGTCGATACCGTATAACATCGACCCCAATGCCAAACCAATTGTTCACCCACCTCGCCACGTTCCTCAAGAATTAAAAGAGAAGCTGAAGGCTGAGTTGGACAGAATGGAAAAAAGAGAAATAATCACCAAAGTGACACAACCAACAGACTGGGTGAATTCAATTGTAATCAAAGAAAAACCCAGTGGTACCCTACGGATATGCCTCGACCCAAGGGACCTGAACAAAGAGAGTACCATCCAATTCCAACCCTTGAAGAAATCACACCATCATTAGCTGGATCCAAGATATTCAGCAAACTGGATGCCAGTAATGGGTACTGGAATGTAAAGATAGGCAAGGCAGATACCGATTCAACCGACTCCCATTTTGATTGAAGGTGAGCCAAGATTTTTTCCAGTGCCAAATAGATGAGACCTACCAAGGCAGCAAGGGAGCATTTGGCATAGCAGACGACATCCAAGTGCATGGCAAGGATGAAATCACACATGACTTCAATTTACATGAAGCCATGGAGAAAACCCGACAAGCAGGTATCAAACTCAATGCAGATAAGCGTGTGATAAAAGCAAAGGAGTGCAAATTCTTTGGAATTATATACTCTGCAGAGGGCGTGAAACCAGGCCCCGCTAAAGTGGAAGCCATCTGAGACATCAAAGAACCCAAAGATAAGAAGGAACTCAGGAGCTTCCTGGGACTCATCCACTACATGGGAGCCTTCATACCCAAGCTGGCTGATCACACTGCAAATCTCCGAGAACTAAACAAAGATGACGTAGAGTTTGGTGTGCTTCACACACACACATAGGATTTCCAAGCAATCAAAAAGTTTATCAGTAAGGAGAAAACTCTGCAGTACTACGACAGACGCAAACCAGTAACACTCCAAGTCGATGCTTCTATGAGAGGAGTTGGTACAGCATTGATACAGGAAGGTAAACCCATTGCATATGCCTCGAAAGCTCTCTCACCCACAGAGACAAGGTATGCAAATATTGAAAGCGAACTCCTGGCATTAGTATATGTCTGTGAAATGTTCCATACATACCTGTATGGCAGACATTTCAATATTGAATCAGAAAATCGCCCACTAGAACAAATACACAGAGAAAACTTCACGAAAGCACCAGTCAGACTGCAAAGATTACTGTTGAGGCTCCAAAAGTACAACTACGATATCAGGTACAAGCCAGGAAAAGACCTGATATTGGCAGATGCTCTTTCCAGACCATCCTCACATGATAAATAGGAGATGGAAGGACTAAACGTAAAGGCCCACCACATGGTAAATGTAACAAACACAAAGCTAGCACAAATAAAAGAGGAGACCAGCAGAGAGGAAGAACTTCAGCTCCTTATTCAGATGGTGATTCAGGGGTGGCCAGAAAAGAGACATCAGGTGCAGCCCCTCATTCGTTAATATTGGGCCATCCATGATGATATATCAGTGGAGAATTGAATCCTGATGGCTGTATCCTGAATAATTATACCCAAATCAATGCAAAAAGAGATTCTTGACAAGATCCACCAAGAGCATCTAGGAATGGAAAAATGCAAGCTCCGAGCCAAGTCAGCTGTATATTGGGTAGGCATGTACAAAGACGTAGAAAAGATAGTTTCTACACGCCATATTTGTCAAAAGTACAGAAACTCACAACAAAAGGAGGAAATGATACCCAGTGACATCCTAAGAAGGCCATGGCAAGCTATTGGAGTAGATCTGTTCACAGAGAGCCAAGAATGGTATTTGATTATGATCTGCTACTACTTCAAATTTCCATTTGTGAGAAAAGTGATAGACCTGAGAGCCAAAACAATAACTACAGTGGCTCGAGGAGTTCTAGCAGAGCAAGGAATACTAGAGCAGATCATATGTGACAATGGAACCCAGTTCACATCGCAAGAATTCAAAACACTAGCTGATGAGTATGGGTTCAATATTACAACCTCATCTCCACACTACCCCAAAGGTCATGAGTTTATAGAAAGACAAGTGCAGACAGTGAAGAGAACACTAGTCAAATGCTGAGAGACTAAGGAAGACCCACACCTGGTACTTCTGTCCCTACGAGCGACACCACTGAGAGCTGACATGAAATCCCCAGCAGAATTGCTGAATGGCAGGAAGTACAAAACTACCCTACCAACCAAGATCCAACCTCCTATTGACCAGGAAGAGACAAGGGCAAAGCTAGTAGCCACTCAAGAACAATCACAGAAATATTACAACAAACATGCACAATACTTACCTGAGATACTTGGAGGACAACATGTGCATACTCAAGATCCTATAACCAAAACATGGATCCCAGCACAAGTTGTCAGTAGAGCTGAAACTCCAAGATCGTATATTATAGAAATGGAACCTGGTAGGCAGCTGAGACACAACAGGGCCACATCTGCCCAGCACCAAAGCTGTCGAGGATAACATGTACAACACCTACCACATCAGTGACAACACCTACAGAATCATCACCCCAATGGGCACCAATCACTCATCAGCAGCCCAACAACACACCTCAGACACCAGTGTGGAGCATAAGATACACCAGATGGAGATCTAACATTTTACCACCGGTTCGATACCGTTAAAGAGAAAAAAGAAAAAGAAAATGGTGCCCCAGCATGGCTGCGGCCTTCGGGCTAAAACATTTTTAAGGATTTAAGGATTTAACTAATTCTGCTAGATTACAAAGCTAAAATCCACGTGATTGGGCAGAATAATCTCACGGTTTCTGCTGCAGGATTGCCACCCTTGCACTGACAATCCATTAGAGTAAGGGAGATTACTTATATTTTTTCTTCACTGCCAAAGACCCCTTTATTTTTTTTTCAAGAAGGGGTGTTACACATTCATATCTATGTGTATACGTAGGTATGCGTATGTATGAGTGCATCCCCACTATTGGCACAATTTGTTAGTAAACAGTGTGAACTGCGTCTAGGGCAGATGCGCACAATGTGTATCACTCCGTGGTATATTGACAGCTTGTAAACAGGTTAAGCAAAATAAACACGTAAAACAATAACAATGCCTTCAGTAAGTTGTCTATCATCCCATCATGAATGAAAGAATGCACAACAGCCCTCTTCATCAGTTTTCCTGGGCGTTTGGTCTTAGTAGCCTTTCGTAACTGCCTTAGCAAGTTGGCATAGCACTCTCCATTGAAAGTGTGACCCTTATGAAGACAGTCAATAAGCACAATGTCTTTTATATTCCAAAAAATCTGGGCCATCACCTTCTCTGTAGATGAAACAACCTTGTCCTTCAGTGGAGCAGGTGAAGAGAGGTGTTTCTTTCCACTTGCATGGATTGCTTCTTATCTCTGGCTCAATGTGATGAACCCAAAAACATCCTGGGTTAGGAAACAATCAAGGAAACATGCTGGATCCACCTCAGTGTCAGATGTTCTCATGTGATCAACCTGGTGCATTTTTGATCAGGTGTCAGAACATGTGACACTCAGCGAGCAGAAACCTTCATCATGCTATGTTCATTTTGCAGAATAGTCTCAACTCTCAGACAGGATATGCTAATAGCACTGGGTATTTAAGTTATAGTCAATCGCCAATCATTCATCATTATGTGATGAACACAATGTTTTCCGTGGTGGCAGCAGTAGCTGCAGGACATCCAAACCATGATTTTTCTGAAGACTATCTCTTCCCTTGCTAAATTTAGCTGCCACTTTTGTACTGACAATAAGGCAGGAGTGTCAACCCTTAATGTATCATGTCTACATGAATAACGTCGGCATGAATGTCCTTGAGTGCTAAAACCTTTCCCTGCAGGTACTTGATTACAGCACGATGCCAAATTTTGTCTGTTTTCCAGAGAAGTTGCTAATAGTTACTTTTGAAGTTTTCTACGGACAGTCAGATATCATTATATCTGGAAAGAAACAATGCATTTATTAAATAGGAGAATTGAAATTAATGCAAGCAAGATTTCACAGCTCTTGCATCACTCTTTTATAGTCAGCCTATGAAAATTTCATCCCACATTCGTGCACATGGAAAAGTGTCTCAAAGCATTCCAAAAACTTTTCTGCGTGCACTCGTTTTTGTAATGAAACTTTCTACAAGGATGTGCAATACATTTTTATTATGCATTATGGCACTATGTGCTACATGGTGCTGTGTCATTGTGGTACAGATCCAGTTCTTCAAATGGTGAATGTGCTGGATGTTTGCTCATTTGATGCTATAGACACAGGTGAAGACAGAATAAGTTGTGTTAGCATCAACACTTGTAGCATACTAGAATGAAAAACAACATCAGAAGCTCTCCATTTTTCTACAATGTCACGTTGAGAATACTGACAGATTTTAGGATTCCTGGTTATGTATGTGGAAGCTGTAAAGTTTAATTATTACCTAGTGGGGGTGGAGTTTTGATGGTGGTGATGGTATGTGTGCTTTGACATTTGCTGATACTGCTTGTACAAATTGTGCATCTTGAAACAGATGTGTTAATAGATTTTACTTTATTTACAGTTTGTAGATTTATGATAGTGCTGTGAGGTATACATTCAGATTGAGCTGGAGTCTTTTCTATGGTAATTTTAAAGTTTATTGAAAATTTTAAAATTTGGTGTATTGATGCAATTCTCCACACTGAATCTCAGGGGCTAATTCACCTTTTCCAGAAATTAAAAAAAAAAAAGTTATAGAAGTTTAAAGTTTCATCATTTTTATCCAGTCATAAAACAGAATTTGGAAGCTATAATTTTGTATGTTCCAGCACGTGATGTCAACTGTAAACAAATGAAATATTGACGAAATTCTGCTTTATGCACACCATAAGAACCCTCATAAATTTTTTATATTTTGGAATTTTCAGAAACTTTTTGTGAATTTGTATTCTACACACAGGAATTCATACAATTATGCAAAAATGGAAAGAAAAATAGGGTGCATGATTTAAGGCCTATTTAGTTATTATTTTTAGCACGTCTTATGACTACCATTTAATAAACAGAAAATGACTGCATGAGTTAACAGCTTGGCTGGTTACTATGGAAACAGGCTCCTATATTTATCTTTGGCTTTTGATTGGCTAAAATTACTCCAAATTTGCAAACTTTAAAAGCTATTAACTCCTTATTTATTGATTTATGGCAGAGAAGAGCTGGGGAACGGATGCTTGTTGAAAGAGACAATAATTAGAAGGAAAGATGGAAGCTGAGGGAAGGCCATAATTGGTAACACATAGTGTTAGGGGATGTTATAATATCAAGGAGGGATTGATGTTGGGGAGCTGAGATGTGAGGATGTTTGACAGGGCCCAGCACAAGCAAGCATAATCAAGGTGATCTTAGGACCTTATATTTGCTGTGATGGATGGATCTTCTCAAGTATAATGAATCACCAATCATTCAGTTCTTTGTCTTCCTATGTCACCCTTTTCAACAAGTTCCATCCACTTTAAATGACCAGCATTTCTTTATGCAACTGTTCTCATCCATATACATCACATAACCAAACCAGTGCAGTCTTCATTTTTACATGTTACATTTGATTCTTTGTATGCCAATTTGCTGTACATGAAAACTGACATTGCACATCCAATGGAGCATACTAGTTTCATTCCTCTGTAGTCTTTGCATGTCCTCTATATTCAGAGTCCATATCTCACCACCATTTAACATTGTTGTTCATAGTGAAGCATTAAACAATCTACTTTTCATTCAGGGAGAGAGAGAGAGAGAGAGAGAGCAACCTTTTGTTGCAAACAGAACCAGTATTTCTCTGCACTTTATTCATCCTATTGTTCTAGCAACTGTATTTTCAGAACAGCCTCCACCACTGCTAATTAGGTCATCTAATTTATAAAAACTATCTACTACCTTCAGGGATATATACTCTTAGTGTTTATGGCTACTGTGTATCTTCCACATACAAGCCTTCCCCATTAGCCATCCTGTGATTCCACTGCTCCACTTGTGTGTCTATAACCTGTCTGGGTGCACTGTATGGAATTCCTGCCTATACTTTTCTTGCATATCAGGCAGGATCATTTACCTGAAGGGAATAGTGTCTTGTCTATATTCTTGCTCTGAGAAATGAGACCATTAGCCTATAGTAGTTCCCCAGGGAGATCCAGTCTCTACTATGGCCTGGGGGTGCAATATATGAAATATGAGGGGACTGAAAACCAAGCTCTGGTGAACTCTTACCTATACTCTAAATCCATTGCTGATCTCCTGGTTAACTCTCACTTTACTGATAGCTCCCCTGTACATAACTTGTATGGCTTTCACCAGCTGTTCATCTACCTCTAACTTCCCCAGAGACCACTCTATCGCAGTATGAGAGAATAAATCAAAGGCTTTTTCTAGGTTAGCAGATATATAGAGAAGGGCAGAGAGAGCAGGAGATACAGTAGAAATTGGTAGAAATGCAGGTGAAGGAGTCGGTGATATGATAGTGTTGATGATGGGTGCTGGTGAGGAGCGTTGTGTTGGAGAGGTAAGGGCATGGGCGGGAGCAGGGTAATGAGCTGGGTTGGGGGGTTGAGTTAGGGAAGAAGCTGTGGACCAAGAGGTCTTGTAGGTTGTGGGCTCATTTGAAGGAGGGGAGGGGTCAGTTAGGGAAGATGTGCGAAGTGGAGGGGTCAGACTGGAGTCACCGGAAGGCTTGGAGAATGGTGCGTTGGAGAGGTAGGATGGTGGGGTGGTAGGTGAGGAGAAACGGGAGACAGTGGGGCGGGTGCAGGGGGAGAGAGCAGATGCATGGTCCACAGAATATGCTCTGGCAAGGGCAGTGAGGATAGTGGTGAGGATATATATATATATGTGTAAATGTGTTTAACTATCTGCCTGTTTGTGTGTGTCAGTTTATCTGTTTCTCTATCTACCTACTTACACAAACCCACCACAAATCACAAAAAATATGCAGTATATTGATTATGTTACCCTGTACTCTTCAGAGTTGTTTGGTATGGAAGAAAATTTGAAAAACAGTCACCATATTTTCTTACATATCTGCCAACTTAGAAGAGTCAGGCTTTTATCTGACATCCTACTGAACCCCAGTGCAAAACCAATTTGTAAGATTGGCCACGATGGATATATAATATTTCAAATTTACAGAAAACAAAAGAGGAAGACAGCTGAGGGAACAACAAGTAGATGTATGAATTTAACGCTCAGGAAGAATGGAAAAGTCTTTGATGTTTCAAGCTCATGCTCTTTGACAGAAAATATTGAGAGGAAGAAAATGGAGAGAGAAAAAATGTGCAGGGATATATAAACTATATACTGTGATTTGTGTGTGTGTGTGTGTGTGTGTGTGTGTGTGTGTGTGTCTCCTTGTCTCAACCTTGCACATTACTCATGAATGTGTCACCATCATACATTTGGTGTTGCTCATTTCCAATCATCCATAAAAACATGTCTTGTCATGCAGAAAACAACATTCTTGGAATCAAGGGAAGGTTGGGGAAAAGAGTGCAATCCAATCAGAGAAAATCTGTCTCGGTGAATTCTTTCTCACTCATGTTAGCATGGAAATGTGGACATTAAAATGATGATGAAGTACTTCATATATTTGTAGACAATATTTATTTGTTGGTTTGACCTAAATTATCCTATTTTAACTCCTTGTTCTGGCTTTCCAGCCAATTTGAAAGTCTGTCCCAGTTTTTAATAATCTTGAAATATTTATTTGTTACTATCTTTATTATTTGACAGAAAGGTGCAAGACATTGGTGCTAATTAGTCTTACTAAACCATAATGAAACACTTGTAGCAGGAACCCTGTTGTAACTTGAAATTAAAATCTTGTACTTCATTCATACACACGGAAAAAGTCCAAATATTTAGAATTGTTCCCTCTGTTTCAAAAATGAAGGAAACAGATGACCATTGGAAAACCAGATTGTCCCTGGAGAAACTAACTAGTGACTGAGATTCTTGTGTTGAGACAAACAATGGCATTCTCTGAACTATGACATGTTCAAGTATTTATAATTGTTAAAATTAGGCCTTTTATTACATACATTTTCCATGAGAAAGGCAGAAACACTGCAAAGCTTGTTTGATTTAATTTGTCTTGCAAGTATCTCACCAAAAGTGGCTGCTGAAGAAGTTAATTTTGCTTTTCATACTGTTTCACATGACTTGAATTTCAAAACATCTGACTATATGAAAGATGATCTCCACACATTTTAGCCAAAGTTGTTGCTAGTCCTGACAAAATGGGAACCTGTAAATTTTTATGCAAAATTTGGAAGGTGCTATATTGGCATTAACTGAAGCTGAGGTGTACATATTGTGTACAACTTCATACCAATTAATATCAAATAACTCCTGAAAATATTAAAATATTTTCTTATATATACAGGTCATTTAATGTCTCTAAAAGAATTTTGTGACTTTGCCAGTGTGGGATACAAAAACATGAGACCACATGGTAATATATCAGCAGTTGAAATAATTCTTCACAATTGTTCTAGCAGAATTGTGCTGAGACTGGCAAAACAGAAAGATATGTTTTTAGTTTGAATATGGATAGCTCAATTTTTTCAAGAAACAGGAGTACAATACTAAGTAGCAGGAGAAAAAACTCTGAATTTGTACCTCAAAATGGAAAGGTTTTGCAGAGAAACCAGGACAAAAAATTAGGAAAAGCATTGGAAAAGTGAAGAAAGAGTGTAAAAGGTTTTATGAAAGATGTCTCCCATACCTAACCTATGGAAAGAGAACTTTAAACCAGCAGAAGACTGTTGTGGGTAGATATTTTGGCCAATTGTTCAACAGTCTACAGTTAAAATCAAAGGATTGAAAACCAAGTAGTAAACATTGGTCAGTTATTTGATGTGGCTGTTATTGCAAAGTCTTTGAGCTTCTAAAGCAGAAGTTTGGGCAACACAAAACTTTATGCATGTAAAATAGTGGCCAAATTATTTGCTCATTGCTAAGAGAAAATCTTAGTGCTGTAGTATTCATTCACTATCTACATAGTACTTCTGCACCAGTGCATATGTGGTCAGAAAAGAGGTCAGTGGTTTTCTAATTACTAAAATAAACACTCACCTAAGCTGCTCAGATATTTTTGATAAAATTTAAAATATCAAATTTCTCATGAAAATATTTCCAAAAGAACAGTTGGCAGTTGAATAAGATGTTACTTGTCAATAGAGACAGATAATTGTATACACTGATTCTATCAGGTACGGAACTAGCAGCTTTGTACATCTGATTCCTGTCCCTTTGTCTCATACCCAGCTGTTCAACCTTCTAAGTGAGAAAGATCAATCTTACCAGTTCACATGTATCACTTGCGTACTTGCTAGGAATTGCCTTCATATAAGAACAAAATAGGCAGTTATGTTAATACAGTTGCAGTGAAAAGTCCTCCCGATGGCCCACTCTTCTTTAACACCCATCCCATATGCTGTAACTCTTCATCATTCATGGTATTTCCACTGTCCCAAGTTTCAGTTCCTATAATCCTGGTTTCAATCTAAAAAATATAGTGAGTCTACACTCACACACACTTGCACACACAAACATATATAGTTTAAAGAAAATAAACGTTAAAAAGGTCAACGCCAGAAGAAAGAAAGTTTGATAACTATGTTATTGGTTTAATGCTTGTATATATATATATCATATATATATGTATGTTGTTTAATGTACGCAGTATATAGTTTTATATACTGAAGATATTATCTTGTCAAGTTTTAAAGTATGCCTATGTTTGGTGAAAAAAATGGAAAAAGAAAGGCAAAAAAGAATTAGTTACATCCCCCTTTTAACTGTAGAATCATAAGGCTAGATGGGGCAGAATCAATGGAAGGGGTCTAAAGTGTGCAAAACAGCTTCTCAGTCTGGTGAGGTTGGTATTCTCCAGTTTGCCAAAAGAAACTTTGCCATATGTTTACATTTGCTGAAAATTTCTGATCTGGAATTCAACAGTGTGGTGGAAGTTTTAGATCTAAAAAGGATGTGTAAAACTGCATAACTTGCATTTGTTTTATCCATTAACATATGACATGGATTTTTCTATAGTTTTCCACTTGATTGTATGTGGTGTGGAGTATGTCTTAAAACCCGTATATGGCCAGCTGACTGAGCAGCTTTAGTTTTGTCTATGTGCCGGAAAAACATAGGTGTTCAGTGTGGCATTTTTTTAAGTTGCCTTTATACAACCTGATGTAATTCTTCTTTTTAGTTATGTTATCATATAGTGTAACTATAATTTCTGCTTCATATAAGATGAAGTTTATTGTGCACCCCTAGTTGAGTGGACAATGAATGGACAAGCTTCAGAGTCTCAGCAGTTATAACTGGAAGTGGGCTCTTGGTGGTGGTTATGGATGATGCTGCTCTTTATATTGGGGGCAGCAGCTTTATGATAATTTATTTATCTGTTAAAGATCTTTCTGTACTTGTGATTTTCTGGGAAACGCTTATCTAAGAGAGAGAGAGAGGAATTTTTAAACTAAATTAGCTTTAACATTTTGGGAGAGTGAGGGCAAACTAAATGAATTTCCTATTCTAAGGTGCATTTTTATTATTCGTATTATTACTAGAAATGTTGCAATATAAATTATCTTTGAAGCTACTATTACCTAGGACATTTTCATAGTAAGAGGCTTATCAAAAATCTCTTTAGAGGAGAGAGGTTGAATATCCTGCTATTAATGTTTAGCTATCAGGTTTCTAAACCTGGTAGCGAAACTGTTTGTGAGTGCAGTTAAATTTCTTGTTGCGCTTATGGTATGGTTTATTAGAGTGAAAGTTTAGATCTAGGGAAACATCTTAAAATTGACTTTTAACAAATCAGTCATGACTGTGATTTTGAGGCTTAATTGACTAAAGGTAGTGAGTATGATCATTGCGGCCATGAGAAATTCCCAATCCATTGTTTAGGTGTAGACCAACATTGTGGGATGGGAACATTGAACAATTCATTTGTATCAGATTTTTTAATCCATGGCTATCACTTACTTATCTACTTGCCCTCTTATCCCAGTCACACTCTTACTATCCTCTCTCACTCATGCTATTTCCTCCAACACTGTTCTATCTAACTATTCAGCTGGCAGAGTCTCTTTCACCTTACAGTGTAGAAGGCAATCACTACTAAAATTCCACTCATATCATTCTATAAAGTGGTTGATGAACTGTCTAGGATTAGTTGATAACTTATATTACCTAATTAATGAAAAGGGCAGGGGATCAGAGAGCATAGTAGTGAAAGTAAGAACTGATTGGAAGAAGTTCAGGAAGTTATTACCTCTACTGGCAACAAAGGGTTTTTTCTCAGAGTGTAAGATGGATTACATGATGATTGTATATGAAGTGTGATGCTGTTTAAAAGTGAGACATGGGCCTCTTTGAGTGCAGATTTATGAAGAGTAGAATTAAATGAACCGAACATAGTCTGTTGGATGTGTAATAGTATACTATACTCGTGTAAGTATAGCATATACTATACTAGTGTAAATATAGTATCATATATTATGGTTGCAAAATGAAATACTCTGACCTTGATACCAATTTATATGCATGTACTGTTTGCCAGAAATGTGTTTAATATGTAAATTAATCTATCCAGTTGTGTCACACTGTTCAACTTATTGGGTATTTAAGCAATGTGTCCATGGACTGTTGGTTGGTTGGATGTGGAGTTAATGAAAGAGCTATAACTCTTGAAATATGTAAATACACCCATTACCTGCTTTTTCTCTCTTCAAATGCATTGTTTACATAGACATATTCATTCGCAAATATTGTAACTGGCAGTGCTGACTCTGGAAAGCTATCACTATAAAGCACCTTAGGAGGGAAACAAGTACAGTTTGACAATACAAGAATACAGTTTGCTTGATCATTTTTTCGTCAAAATCATATTTCATTTGAAAGTTTTCTATGTGAACTTTCTTCTCATATAATTTGAATCAAAATCAGACTCATGGCATATTATGCCATGTTCCTTCAATCACCCTGGTATTTCTACTCATTCACAAAGTTTGTCCAATTTTTTTTTTTTTTTGACTACTGAAAGGTAACTCTCATCTTTGTTCAGTGTGCTGGAGCACTATAACTTGATTCTTTTAGAGATAACACTGTCATGAAAAGGACTTTTACTGCTTTATTTTGATATAAAAATCAATGAAAGTAGGTTAAATAATCCCTATGACATAGAAAGGTCAAAATTTTATCATCAACTTTCACTTAGAAAATAATACATTTTCTTCAAGATTTTTATGTCATAAGAAAGAAAAATTACTTGCCAGTTAGATTGATCATTGCTGAATCTGTCCACAGTATGGTGAAAAAGTGCAAAGTCAATAAAGAGAGTGGTACACTGACACTACTAGTCAAAGTGACATATTCCTCTGTGGTAATAGAACACAAATCTGAGGTTTCAGAATCCAAGGCTCTGGTTTGAGCCAGAGTTTCAAGAAATGAACTAAGTAAACATATTTCTATAGAAAAATGCACTAAATTGAGCTGCATCGGACTTCTAGAACCCATAATTAGCATAGAATGATTGTATTGTGAATCTTTATTCCCTCTTGTGTAACAAAGTGTGGAGATTGATGTCTGAATTATACCTTGTGGATATTCTTGTACATGTAAATTTCATTGTCCTTTGAGAAATATTGGATAAATTTTGCAAACACAATTATATTGTACAATGAATATTATTTTGTAGACTATTTAGGTTCAATATGAAGCATTTTCTTTCCCAATTTTGAATATAGTTGGATAATTTGTAGTAGTGTTTACATATTCATTTTAGGTTTTTGTCTCTCTCTCCTACTAACAAGTTTGCTATGGTACATATGTTTTTAATATCTTTAATTCAAGCTTTTAATGCCAAAGCAAGGAATTAGATTTCACATTTTGTTTGTCTTTTAATCTGGGTCTACATGCAATTTTGAGAAAGGTGTCAGGTCATCATGTCATGTGCTAGAAGCAACAGCTAAATCTTCTGTAAATCACACACTTTTTCATTTGAAAATGTTTTCAAAGATCATTTCATAATTAAAACGTTTCTCTTGTTTTTTTAAGTGCATTGTACAAAAAAAAAAAGAGGCCAAAATCAGTCCAGAGGGGAGGGAAGGAGGCTGGAAAAAATCATAGATTTTCAAGAAATTTTTCTATAATATACCTTGCCCTGTCATTTCCAAGGCGGTGGTGAAAAGAAAATTGGAAAAATCCCCATAAAAATTCAGCTTAAATGGACATCCTGATCCCAAACTCTGCTGCTTATAGCCATTTTTAATAGTCCATTAAAATTGTATTGAAATGGTGTTATGATCCCAAATCTCAGGATTTATTTAGCTTGTATCTATTACAAATATGCCAAAACTCAAGTCCTTGTGACTTGTACTTTTGAATTTAGCTAAGTCTGAAAACACTGAAATTGACTGTTACATGTAACAAAATAGGTTTTACATAAATATTTTAAAAATTGCTCCCAAAACAAAGTTTTATTTTCAAAAACCTGAAAAAAAAAAAGAAAGAAAAAGAAAGGCACCTATTTGTGTAATACAAAGTTGGTTATCACCTCAGTTTCAAAGATATATTACAAAATGGTCAATTATTCATGTAGGCTAATTAGGCAAGATTTTAACAAATTTACTGGCCACCCAAGTCGTCATGTCTCATAAAATATTCATTCAAATTTCACAAATGAGGTATCAAAATGTTTGTTTTTGGATGCTCTCCAAGAAAATGTACAGTAGAAATTACATTTAAAAAGTTTCAAAAATTCATAGTGACCCCTATAGAAAATCATATTTTACTTGGATGTTCTGAGGTATTTGAAAGAGAGAGTGTAATGGAAGATGCTAAAAATATGACTAAACAAAACACTGATGTTGCTTTTTGTTTTTTCTTTGTATTTTTCAGATTAACTGTGTCTAGTATTTTTATTACTTATCCTCTATACTGCTCTTCATAATTTCACCATGATTCTACTTGCTCATGGGTTCCTGATTTTGCAAAGACAAGTTCCTATGATTTATGTTAAATTATTTTTTACACTATTATTTTGCATCATGGACTATTTGTAGAAATTGTTCCTATCAGTATTTATCATTTTCTTTGTAGATAATGGAATTTAACCCGTTATATTTGAAATACTTGTTCCTTGCACAATGCTTCTGTGGTAAGTAACAATATGTTTCTTATATAAACATTTTTATTCAGAATTTTTAATTGTCATAGAATTTGGCTGCTATTTCTAGCAGATTGATTTGAACCTGACTAGCCTACATCTATTTTCATATCTACTATATATTGGCACAGTTATAGCTGTGTGATTTAATAGTTAAGTGCAGACATGGCTAAGAAGTTCGTGTTCCAAACATTGTAGCTTTGGGTTCAGTTTCACTGCATGACACCTTAAGCAAGTATGTTATACTATAGCTCCAGATCAACCAAAGCATTCTGAGTAGATGTGGCAGATATAACTGAAAGGCCATCATATATATATATATATATATCTTATGATAAAAGGCAGATTTTCTCTGCTTGTTACCATGTTCGTATTTAATACAATTCTACAATATAGAATTTCTTCAATTGGAATTTACCTATGATTTTTCGAACTAGATTTGATTGGGTCATGGCGTATAAAGTTTTTTCAATTTGACCCCCAATTAAGCAAAAATTCGAGAAAAGTAAATATTTTACGATTTGCCTCTCTAATTTCAACTGCTACACGCCTGCTATTACCACACTTTCTCCTACTTTCTCTTTGCAAGTGTACCTTAAACAGTACTCAAAAAAATACAGAGCAAACAGAAACAAATAAATACATAACGATTTACTCCTCACACAATTTCTTCAATTGGAATTTACCTATGATTTTTCGAAGTACATTCCATTCGGACATGGCATATAAATTTCTTTCAATTTGACCCCCAATTAAGCAAAAATTTGAGAAAACTCAATATTTTACGATTTCCCTCTCTCACTTCAAAGGCTTTACTCCGCCTATTACCACACTTTCTCCTACTTTCTCTTTACACACATAGACACGCAAACATATACATATATGACAGTGACAAACACAAACGTTTCAAACAACTACATACAAATACTCAAACACACACACACACACGTGTGTGTTTGTTATTAGTAAAAAAGGCACCAAACACAATTCACTTTCTCATTCGAACACATTTGCAAACACACAGCAACAATTCACTGACATATGGTGAGTAGATGCTAGCCGCTCACATTAATGAGTTACACTATTACACCAATTGTACTGGGACTGTTGTCTACTTCCCGTTAGTTTTTAGTGTCGAGAAAACAAAACTTTCTCGAGAAAGAACAAAAAAAAACACTCCTAGATTTCACAAAGGACTTTAAGAAACGATAGGAAGTAAGTTCAGTTGAAGAAAAGAGACGGATTTAAGGAAATCAGACGGTCGAATTAGAATGATAACTCAACAGAAAAGGTAAATTGGTTTTTAATTTACTTTCTGTCGCTAAGTTTTCGTAGTATTAATTTGTGAGCGTACTTCAGTTGTCAATTGTTGAAAGAAAATTGTAAGCTAAGAAGGTGTGTGTGTGTGCGTGTGTGTGTGAGTGTGTGTAGGAAGTGAAGGATAAAAATATGGCAAGAAGTGGACAGATGTACATATATATATACATACATCCATACATACATGTGTGTGTGTGTGTGTGTTTGTATGTATGTGTATTAATGTGTGTGTGTTATCTCTCTCTATATAAAGCTGAAGTTGTCTGTGTGCGCCAGGTTTGGTAGCCTTCAACTAACACTATCTCCTCCGAGACCCTGCGGCGCAAGTTGACCAAAATTGAGAGTATGATAGAAGGGTTGCTCTTCCTTCCGTAGAAGATAAAATTCAAATCGGACCATGTTAACACCAAAAATTATTTACATCAAAAAGGTGCATTTTTCACTGCTGTGTCGCCACTTTTCGGTGTATTTCAACCACAAAAATGTTCACTTGAAGGGAATAACAAGCTACATAATGCAAAATTTTTACTTTTCAAAAATTCCAATTCCAGCGGGTCGAAACAAACCTGAGCAACGCCAGGTGATACTGCTAGTATATATATATAAATCCCTTCAGGTAGATGGCTCTGCTCGATCTGTAGGAAAGGCATAGGTAGAGACTTTATAAGATGTACCCAGTATAAGCTATGGACACATAAGTGGTTCAGCAATATCAAAGGAAGGCCAACTGGGAAGATAGTTTTTGTATTTGGCAGATGCTCAAGAGCAATAAACACTGAAAATATGCAGAGAACAATTTCCGCAACATTCCAGGGAGAAAAACTAGTAGTTGATAGCTTCCATTACCTAGGTGACCAAGTCAGTAGCGGGGGAAGGTGCGCTGAAAGTGTAGCTGCTAGAATAAGAATAGCCTGGGCAAAGTTCAGAGAGCTCTTACCTCTGCTGGTAACAAAGCGCCTCTCGCTCAGAGTAAAAGGTAGGCTGTATGACACATGTGTACGAACAGCCATGCCATACGGCAGTGAAACATGGGCCATGACTGCTGATGACATGCATAAGCTGGCAAGGAATGAAGCCAGTATGCTCCAATTGATGTGTAATGTCAGAGTGTAAGTACCTTGAGAGAAAAGTTGGGCCTAAGAAGCATCAGATGTGGTGTGCAAGAGAGATGACTGCGCTGGTATGGTCATGTGGTGAGAAAGGATGAGGATAGCTGGTATGGTCATGCGTTGCGTATGGATAAGGACAGCTGTGTGAAGAAGTGTCATACCCTAACAGTGGAGGGAACTTGTGGAAGAGGTAGACCCAGGAAGACCTGGGATGGGGTGGTGAAGCACGACCTTTGAACATTAGGTTTCACTGAGGCAATGACTAGTGACCGAGACCTTTGGAAATATGCTGTGCATGAGAAGACTCGGCAAGCCAAGTGAGACCATAACCCGTGGCCTATGCCAGGGATATAACCAGCCCACTTATGAGTACCTTTCCTTCACTGGACACTAAACTATGCTTGCAAAGACCTGTTGAGGTAAATGAAATTGAAATGAAATTGGATGACTGGCATCAGTGCTAGTGGGGCGCTAAGAGCACCATCTGAGCATGATTGTTGCCAGAGCAGCTGACTAGCTTCTGTGCCGGTGGCACGTAAAAAGCACCATTTGAGCGTAATCATTAGCAGTGTCGCCTTACTGGCACTTGTGCCAGTGACATGTAGAAAAACATTCGAGCGTGGTTGTTGCCAGTGCCGCCGGACTGGCTCCCATGCAGGTTGCACGTAAAAAACATCATTTGAGCATGGCCATTGCTAGTACCGCCTGAAAGGCCCTCATGTCAGTGGCACGTAAAAGCATCCACTACACTCTCAGAGTGGTTAGTGTTAGGAAGGGCATCCAGCTGTAGAAACTCTGAAATCAGAAATACTAAATTTCTAAATCTCTCGTAGAGACGTGTACAGTGGTGGGGCGATAGAATGGTTGTATACTGTCAATCTAACATGAACGTGACAGTAGGAGGGGGGGATTTTGATAACCAGTGAATAGACTTCACTGAAATTAGAAATATACATTACGAGTCGAGGCAGATATCAATAGCTGACCGGTGTCTGCTAGTCTAGGCCGACAAAGGACAATGATCCTGAAACACGCGTGTCTCTAGATGCAGCCCTGGCGGCTGGGGGTATTTGTCTCCCCTTCGTAAATGTATATAAGGACACAGGAAAAATGTGTCAAAGCCATCAGGAGGCGTCGATGCTTCCTAGGGCTAAACAGCGGTGGTGTACCCTCCCCTACTGTCACGTTCATGTTAGATTGACAGTATACAACCATTCTATATATTTATATATATATTTATATATATATATATACATATATATATATATATATATATATATATATATATTATATATATATATATATATATAAACGGCAGTTTGTCTGTCTGTGTGTCTGTCAGGTTGTACCCTCACCCTGACCACGGCTTTCAACCGATTCTGATGAAACTTGACACACACATAGCCCAATGTCATAATTCAAAACTAACCAGCGAAAATTTTGAAAAGTTCCCCCAGTTCTGAAAAAAATCGATAAATTCAACATGGGGTTGAGAATCAGAAACACAAACCACAGACTGTCTAGGGGACGCAACTCGACCATTTTAACTCTCAACTCCATCAATATCCAGCTACTTGAAGCTATTCCTGGTGATGTCCACTTCTACAAATCTATTGATAGGACAGCAGACCCCACCGAGCTTGCCGATTATCCTGTTGAATTCCTGAATTCACTTGAACCGCCAGGCCTGCCGCCACACATCCTGAAGTTAAAAGTCAGTGCGCCCATTATGCTCATCAGGAATTTGGTTCCACCTAAACAGTACAACGGCACACGTCTGGTTGTGAAACATTTGCCACCACATTTAATAACGGCCACAATACTTACCGGTTGTGGGAAGGGAGAGAACGTCTTCATTCCACGCATGCACCTTCAACCGTCGGGCGCTGACCTACCAATCGACTTCAGGCGTTCTCAGTTTCCTGTTAAACTCTGCTTCGCAATGTCCATCAATAAATCCCAAGGCCAAACGCTACAAGTTGCTGGGTTACAGTTGGGCGAACAGTGCTTCGCCCACGTTCAAATCTACGTGGGCTGTTCACGCGTTGGGAGGCGCAATGATGTTTTCATGTTTTCGCCCAAAGGGACAGCTAGGAACATTGTATACACAGAAGTATTCGAGTGAAGAGAAGACATTGCAACCTACACATGCACCTTCCTTCCCTAGAGGGAAAGGACTAGATTGGGATTAGTCGTTGCCTACTAGGGGCTCTTACATACCCGGGCAACGCCGGGCTATGCTGCTAGTATATGTATTCTGACCAATCAGTGTGTAGCATCACTCAATTACTTAAGCTGATTGGTTGGTTTAGGTGTCACGCTTTGTTGAACATGTCAAGAGTCCTGTATCTTAACCCTGGCCCAGGTAGCAATTGTTGGGCTATTTTTAGAAATGTTGTAAATAGCCTTTGTCAGGGATTTTTATATTTCAATTGTCATCATCATCATTGTCAAGACCTTAATTATTGTTGCTTGTGGTGATGGTGGTGGCAATAGAACTTTTAACCCTAAATAAGATAATTTTCCTGCTATCTTCATCTGGATCACCTTTAGTATTGTTGTTGTTGTTAGTGGTCATGGTCGTAGCAGTAGAAGTAGTACCTCTAAGTATTATCATTATTATTGCTTATTTAGCTTGGGTTCAAATTTATCAATAAAATTCTTTTCTGTCGGAAAATATATATAATATTTCCATTCTACAATTTACACAGCCCAAGTGAAATCGAGAGGAAAATCAGAGAAAAGAAAGACTCAAGAGATTAAGACTGTATTCCTTAGAGCGTAGGCAAGAAAGATATGCCATAATATACATCTGGAAGATCCTGGAAGGACTTGTCCCAAACTTTGGCATTGAGAGTTACACAAATACTAGAACTGGGTGTCACTGCATAGTGCCAAGGACTCCAAATTTGCCATCAAGATGTAGGACAAGATACTGTGATAGCCTGGGCTTTAGGGGTCCACAGCTCTTCAATAGCCTCCCGAAGGACCTGAGAGACCTCCATGGAGTGGATGCAGATGTCTTTAAAATAAAACTGGACCTCTTCCTGTCAGGTGTCCCAGATGAACCAACTTCACAGCAGGAAGTGCAGATGAGGGCAGCAGCATCAAACTCTCATGCACCAAATGGCAATTGCTAAAAAGCATTCGTGAAGTAAAATTATGTAGCAACACTGAATGGCAGTGCCCCAGCATGGCCACAGCTCGTGAGCTGAAACTAGATTTTATGAAAAATATATGTATGTATATATATGTGTGTGTGTGAGTGTGCATGTGTGTATGTGTGTGTGTTAAAATGAGGTAGATTTCGTGAAGCACTTTGAGGTATGATTTAAAGAATGTGGTTGTGTAAAGCCAGAACAATGCAAGAAGGTACAAATTAAACTACAAATGGAAAAGGAAAAAGATCAAAGTTGCAGTTTTACCTTTTATTTCTATATTTTAGCACGAAGACCCATTCTTCAAGAAATTCAGAAAAGTGGTGGTTGGAAAAAGTTTGTTGCTTAGAAGTATGTGTGTGTGTGTGGTGGGGCAGTGAAGGTGGGAAGAAGTGACATGTGCAGGTTGTTGTTGCTATAACAACTAGTCTGCTTCGTGTAGTTTCTTCCTGTCATTAATGGCTGGTTTCAATTTATTTATAAGGAGGGCTTCCATAATTTTGAGATTACCCCTGTTGTGTTAGGTTGCCTTGATGGAAACTTTGAAATTCTGGGTTTAGCACTTCTTGTGGTGTTTCTTTATCAAAGTGTCTATCTGCATATGCTTGTTTATTTGAATGTGTAGTTTCCTAGTAGTGCTCTCTATGTAGGGTGCCCCACATTTATTGCAGATGACCTCATATACTACATGTTTTGATGTCATTGATGGGGCAGTTGGTGAGTGTGCACCCCACAGTGCTCTCTTTGGTATTTTTCCTTGATAGAGCTTTCTTCAGGGATAGACCGGTGTGTACCAGCTGTATGTTAAGTCTCTCCCTGCGGATGGCATGTTGGATAGCTGCTGATGTTCTGTCTTCAAAGTAGGGCAGTCTAAGGAAGCACGTTTCTGATCTGATGTTTTGGGCTTCTCTGTGTAGTTTACCCACTTTCATGATTCACAGAGGCAGTCTTTTAGCTGTTGATGGTGGATAGCCATTGCATGCTAAGTTCTTGAGGAACCGCTTCATGCTGATGGCTTTGTCACTTACTTCACTGCATCTGTCCCTTATGCATGTTATTTCATTTTGTATGTGTGCAGTTTTGGCTCTGGTGGATTGGGCCGAATCATAATGCATGAATAGATTCCTAGTCACTGCTCCTTTTGTAAAGATTCATGTGGATGTAACCATCCTCTGTGATCTTGATTTGGAAATCCAACAGAGAGAGGGTTCCAGACTTGTCTGGGTGTTCATTTTCAAATTTATGTGACTGTCAATGTAGTTGAATTTTTTATGTATGCAATATACTCCTTCCTGTGAAGGGGTGAACATCTCACATTATTCCATCTTTACTCAACTACATTCTTTAAATACATATGGATATATATATATATACTAGCTGACATTCCCGGGAAAGTGGGGCTTGTCCCTTTGTTCCATTCTCATAATTGTTTCGCTAATCCAATAACAGCAATACAAAGTATCAGTCTTACACAGCATCTTGTTTTTAGGAATTCCCAATAAGTTATGAATTCCCAAATTGTGAAGTCAGTTATGTAATAACATGAAATTAATTACCTGATAGTAAGAATTCAAGTAAAGTATCCCTGAAAATGGCTTTAATACATTCCTAAATTATATAGAACATAGGAGAAAATATTAATAAGGTATGTATACTAAAATCATGAAGCATGTTACATAAGAACAGGCTAATCATATATGAGATGATAACAATTCAAAATTAAGCAACTCTGCAAATGGCTTTTGTATGTTCCCAGAGAATATTACCCTCAGGGGCACTAGTGTTGGTATATTCGTGAATAATTCACTAACTGAATTAAGTAGATCTATTGTATAGGAAAATACTATTTACTTGTTTCAGGGTTGTACTAGATAAATTGCGAAAATAACTCTGTCGGTTCAAATACTAAGAAATAAACATACTCAATTTCATTTTTGCTAAATAATTTAGGAAAATGGAAGGGTTATTTCTCTTGGCTTTAAATAAGGACCCCTTCCAGGGGCAAATGGGTTATTTCCCTTGGTTTTTAAAATAGAATATATTAGATATATATAAGGATCACTTCCAGGGACCCTATTATCGATTTTGCAACAATCTGAGGGTGCCATGAGGTTTTCAGACATGTGTTTTACTCTCATGTCAAGTTTTATCAAAATTGATAAAACTATGTAGGAGGAGTTAGCTAACAACTCCACAAACACACCCACAGACAGAATTTCCCACATATGTAGTACTAGCTGATGTACCCAGTATTTCCTTGGAAATCGGGGATTATCCCATGGTTCCATTCTCATAATTGTTTCGCTTATCCAATAACAATAATACAAAGTATGTAACCGTTAAAACGTTTTTTGTGCATTTATTGAGAATACCAAACTGTCTTACACCGGATTCTGTTTTTAGGAATCCCAAATTTTGAAGGCAGTTATGTAATAACATGAAATTAATTACCCGATAGTAAAATTTCAAACAAAGTAGCCCCAAAATGGCTTTAATACATTCCCAGAGTATATAGAACTTAAGAGGAAACACTAATAAGGTATGTATACTAAAATCATGAAGCATGTTATGTAAGGACAGGCTAATCAGATAGGAGATAATAACAATTCAAAGTAAATAACTCTGAAATAAGCTTTTGTGCATCTGCAGAGAATATTACCCTTAGCGGCGCTAGTGTTTACTTCGCAAGTTGTGAAATTTGTGTTTTTGTGATCATGTTTGTGCTATAGTTTGCAATTTTGTCATAAACTGAAAGTTGGAACCAAGGGCCAATCTGAAATTTTGCATTAAACTTGGGAAGTCTGCTACAGAGACATTGATCATGCTTTGGCAATCTTACGGCGATGAGGCAATAAGTCGTATGCAAAGTTTCAAGTAGTGTGGGTGCTTCAAAAGTGGAAGAACATCCTAGGAGATAGGGAGCAATCTGGGTGACCTACCATGAATGTCAGCCTGTAAATTCATCAGTTTGTGCATGAGGATCATCTGAAGAGAACAACATTGCTGATGCTGGTTTGTCATATTGGTTCATCGAGGCAATCCTAACATCTGAATTGAACATGTAGTGTGTCTTTGCCAAGTTTGTTCCCTGCCTGCTGACTACTGAACAGAAAGAACATCATGTCAAAGTCTGTCAAGATCTCCATTGGCATGCCACTGATGACTCATCCTTTACATCAAGGATCATCACCGGTGATAAGAGTTGGGTCTATGGGTACAACCCTGAGATGAACCAACCATTATCCCAATGGAAGAGGCCTTCATCACCATGACCAAAGAAGGCATGACAGAGCTACAGCTCAATCAAGAGCATGCTCATTGTTTTTTCAACATAACCAGTATTGTGCATAAAGAATTCATCCCCCAAGGCCAGACAGTCAATGTAGAATTTTACTGCGATGTTGTGAAGCATTTGAGGGAGGACATTCGCCGAAAGCAACCAGATCTTTTGAGCACACAGAAGTTGATTCTTCATGATGACAATGCTCCTTATCTGAGTTCCTTGCCAAAAACAACATGGTATCACTCTCACACTTGCCCTATTTGCCAGGTTTAGCATTTACAGACTGCCATCTCTTTGCCAAGGTAAAAATTCAGCTCAAAGGTTGCCATTTTAACACTATTGTCATGATCAAGAGTGAATCACAGAAAGTCCTCGACTCGCTTACAGAAAATGACTTCCAGGCCAAATTCCAATAGTGGCAGGAATGCTGGGATCAGTGTATTGCTGTGCAAGATGACTTTTTCAAAAGAGATGCTGTTAAAACTTAAGTAAACAAGTTATTTTTTTTATTAAAGACTAGCAGTGTAGCCCGGCTTTGCCCGGGATTAAGTTAGGATTATTAAGCTAATCAAGTTCTTTATTTCAAACCAAACTAAGTAACATCGATGTCATATTTGAGCGAAATCTGTTGAAATTGATAAACTTTTGGTTGAAAATGAGTTGCAGATGACTTGATTGGGAAATCCCATAAGGAATCGGTTTATTGATTTTTTTCAACTCATCGATTTTTTTCATTTTCGGTTTTGGAGAACTTAGAGCATTCAAAGATCCCATGACTCCTAAGTAATGCTGGCATCAAGTTTGAACAAAATACATAAAATTTGGTAAAAGTTATGGTTGAAAATGGGGTGTAGCCAATTTTATTGGGAAATCCTATAAGGAATCGGTTTATCGATTTTTTTTTGATTTATTTTATCCTGATTAAATGGAAAACCCCATAAGGAATCAGTTAATTGGTTTTTCATCCCAAATAGGACTTAACCGAACACAATATTGTTGATTCAAAAACATAAATATTTATACTTTAAAGTTGGTTTTCACACCCAACTCAGTTCTGCAGAATCGGTGTCGTGATGGGAGCGCATGGATTGATCAGGCTGCACATGCACATGTGATCAGGTTGCACATGCCAGCCCTTTGAAAACACCACCCCCATCATCTAACCCCCCTTTGCCCATGGGTTGGGAAGCCTTCCAGCAAGGAAAATAGAATGCCCAAAAGAGCTCCCGCTCCTCTGTTTCAGAAGTGATTACATTCAGATCACAACTAAGTCTTAAGAATATATATATATATACACACACACACGATCATACACATATTGCATACATGTGTTTTGTTTGGATACATGTTCGTGTGTGTGTGTATGTGTGTGTGTGTGTGTTGCCCGTATATCGACAAAATACTTAACAAAAGTTTTAACAAAAACTTACTCATAGCTAGAAGGGGACTTAACTCCTGTTGTAAACAAAGGTGGATTTCTCCGACTTGAAAATTGCTAAAAGTTTTGGCTGAAAATTCATTTTTACCACTATGCTGGTGCCGCTGGGAAAAATATGTTGATGAAAATACAGCTAGGGTCATGACGAATGTCCTAAAATTGGAGCGACATGCATGCTAATTTGAGGACATGCATAAATTACATCCACACACACACACACACACACACATCATACCTTTTATATATACAGATAACTACTCTGGGAACTTTTTAATACCATTCCCTACCTTTTAATATTCTCATTGTCTTTAAGGTGGTGAACTGGCAGACTCATTAGCACACTGAACAAGATGTTTTGTGGCATTTTGTCCAGCATTACATTCTCAGTTCAAATTCCACTGAGGTTGAGACTTTGCCTTTCATCCTTTCCAGGTCAATAAAATAAGTACTAGTTTAGTATGTGATCAACTTATTCCCTCCTAGTTTAGTATGTGATCAACTTATTCCCTCCTCCGAAATTCCTGGCCTTGTACCAAAATTTGAAATCAATATTTTCATCGTCTTCTTCATCATTCTGTCCGCTGTTAATTTTTGCCCAATTAAATATATTAAATAAAATCTTTTAAATTTTAAAACTAAATGTAAATACAAATACAGATTTCACAGAAAATAGAACAAAATGGTAATCATCTGTGTTATTTAAATAAAGTTCAGGAACCGAATATCTCTTCATATTTGAATGTCTGATTTCACATCCTAAAGTAGGTGTGTGCTTCTGATTGACATGTTTCTTTTACATTTCTCCTGATCATATGATATGATTATAATATTTGAGACATTGACAGAAAGTTGATGCCTTAGGCATTATCTATGATACATGGGTGTGATTCCTCTTCTCTCTGAAATATTCTCTGTACATGTATTCACATTTAATTTTAAATTATACTTTAAAACAAATTTTTCAATTAATCCTCTTATTTCAAGTTGTTGTTCTTGCATTAGAAAAATTACTTCTAGGAATAACAAGGTAGCTATTAAATGATTTATATGTGTTTTATATTTTCATTTCCTTCAGTTTCTCTTGGAATAATTGAGGGTGGCACAAAATTTACCAGGAAGAATCAACCAGTAACTTTTGAATGTCCTGTTGAAAAGCAAAACTTTAAACACTGGCAAATTGATGGAACAGTCATTAACAGAATTTATAATACTTTAAGCATTAAAGCAAATGTGTTTCCTAACAATGTCAGCATCATAAACATCACACTTCTTGAAAATAATGAGCAAGCAATTGTTTGTGAAATCACCACTGATAAGATAAGATTTTATGCAAGACCATTATTCAGTAAGTACAAATATAAATCATTTGTATGTATTTTCCTGTTAATATTAATCTATTATGACCATGAAGAAAGTATATTTCTATAAACACTAACTTTGAGTTTCATTCAATTCACAAAATGTTGTAACAAACTAATACTGCCAATAATACATTGAAAGAATGTTCATTTTAATACATGATGAAGATGATGATGATTTTTCTTCTCTGTATTTTATCCTATATATGTTGTTCTATCAGTATTTACATGTTGAAAAATATATCTTTCTACTTGTACTACAAAACATTTCAGTGCTACAAAAACAAACTTGTTTGTTTACATATGACAAAATCTGTATTGCATCTAGCGTTTCTGGATGACTTTATAAGTTCTAAATTGCAGAAGAATTTGTCAGTAAACCAGTTTAGCTTAATGGTAAAGCACTTGACTGGAAATCAAAGGGATGTGAGCTTGATTCCCATGGCTGGTTGCTGACAGATTTTTCTACTCTGTAAGGCTTTTATTCTATATATGCTGTACAGTCAGTATTTACATGTCGAAAAAAAATATCTTTCTACTTGTACTACAATACATTTCAGCAATTCAAAAACAAACTTGTTTATATATTGCTGCCAATAATATTTTAATGTTTATAATTTTCCTCATTATATTATTCCAGTGTTATTGAAATAGCAATATTACAGCTGAGCTGGCCGAATTGTTACTGTGCTGGGAAAAATTCTTAGCAGCATTTCTTTAGATTTTAAGTTCTGAGTTCAAATGCTGCTGGAATCAGTTTTGCCTTTAATTCTTTTGGCATCGATAAAATAAGTACCAATTGAACACTAGGGTCGATTTAAGTGACTTTACTCCTTTGAAATTGATGGCCTTGTGCCAAAACTTGAAATCAGTTTTATCACTGAGATTAAATGTTTGATTTCAGAAGAGTGACCTAGTTGATTCATAAATTATTCTTGGTTTGATGAAATTAACAAAATTATTAATTATTCTAAAAAGCTGAGAAGTCATCATCATCATCTTCGTATCTTAAAATGAACATTCTTTCAATGCATTAACTTTTTTAGTGTGTATACTGGTTGGATTTCTGATTGTCATCAGAAATGTTATTCTTGAATATGCACACACGCACATACACACAAGTATATATTATCATCATCACCATCATCATTGTCATCGTTTAGCATCAATTTTCCATGTCGGTATGAGTGAGATGGTTTGACTGGAGCTGGCATGGCCATGAGCTGTACCAGGCTCCATTGACTTCTGTAGGTTGATAAGGTTGAGATGTTGGAGATGGTGAGGGGAAAGAGCCCCTTGCAGACAAACATTACACATCATACTGAACATAGTAACTTCACACCTTTCTAGTCTTTGCATGCCCTCTACATTCAGGGACCATGGCTGACTATCACGTAGCATTCCTGTTTCTGCACAGGCATCACACAACTTTCCTTTCTCTCAGAAAGAGAGACTTTTGGTTGCTACTTGAAGTGAAAGATCTCTGAACTTTCTCCATCTTATTCTAGCAATTTCATTTCCTCCTCCACTGAAAATTAGGTCACCTAGCTAGCAGATATTGCCCAGTACCTTTAGAGCACCTTCTTAGGCATTTGTGAAAATCCATTTCCTGTATACTTGTAGATTTTATGACTCCTATGCATTTTCCACATACAGACACTACTTTCTCTGTTAACCTCCCTACTGTTCCACTGCACCTGTTGTGCATCCATTGCTTGCCCTGAATACACTGAAATGAATTTCTGCCTACACCATTCTTACATTCTGAGAAAAACTGTTTACCTGAAGTGAGTAGGGTCCTGTTTGTTTTCTTGTTTACTAAGGCTTTTGTCTTTGCTAAGTTAACTTCAGGGCTCTTTGATTCCAGGCTTTGCTTCCACACCTGAAACTTTTTTCTAGTTTTGTTACAGATTCTGCTATGAGAGCAAGGTAATTTACATATAGTAGTTCTCATTGGTTTCCAGGCTTAAATTCCTCTGTTATGACCTGGAGGACAGTTCTGAATAAGAGGTGGCTGAGGACTGAGCCTTTATGTACACCTAACCCTAAAATTTATCTGAATCTATCACTGTTCTCATGACTAACCCTAATATTATTTATAGCAACCCTGTATAATACCTGTAGTGCTTTTCACAAGCCATCTATCCATCTCTAGCTTCCTGAAAGACCAGCATATTACAGAGCAGGGTGCTCTGTTGAATGCTTTCTCCAGGTCAACTAATGCCAAGTACAACAGCTTATTCTTAGCTTAATATTACCCTTGTACTTGCCTGACTTCTTCCCATTACTGTGCCAAACTGCATTTCATCTAGCTTAATGTGTTTCTAATTAATTGGGTTATTATTCTCTCCATAACTGTTATCACTTTGTCAAGTAATTCGAGGCCTCTATAATTAATTATGTTAAATGCATTTCATTTACTGTTTTAGTAGCTGATTATGATCCTGGTATACCAGTCATTGGGGATTATACCTTCCTGAATAACCTAATTAACTAAACAGTGTCCAGACTGTATCCTTCTTTATAGATATTTTAAGCATCTCAACAGTGACTCCTGATGAACCAGGGGTTTTTCCAGTCTCTATATCTTTAATTACATTATTTATCATACTGCTGTCTATATGAATGGTTGGCCTCTCTGTTGGGTTCACATGATGGGGAGACTCCCTTTTTCTATTCATCCGCCACATTTAATAGCCCTTCACAGTAGCTCTTTCACACATTTTTCTTTTCCAAATCACTAAATACTAGCATGCCATTATCTATCTGTACACATTTTATCTCACACAACATCTCAATTCTCTCTGACACACTCTTCTACTATTTTACTTGTTTCAGTCATTTGACTGCGGCCATGATAGAGCAGTGCCTTTAGTCGAGCAAATCGACCCCAGGACGTATTCTTTGTAAGCCTAGTACTTACTCTCTCGGTCTCTTTTGCTGAACTGCAAAGTTACAGGGATGTAAACACGCCACAATTGGTTGTCAAGCGATGTTGGGGGGGGGGGCAAACACAGACACACAAATATTTACACACACACATATATATATATACATATATACGACAGGTTTCTTTCAGTTTCCGTCTACCAAATCCACTCACAACACTTTGGTCAGCCTGATGCTATAGTAGAAGATACTTGCCCAAGGTGCCACACAGTGGCAATAAACCCGGAACCATGTGGTTGGTAAGCAAGCTACTTACCACACAGCCACTCCTGCACCTGTGTAGCAATATGCAAAATCTCAAGTCTCTGGTCTTCATACTGTAAGATATTGGCAAACCTCTTCCTGTCTGCTTCTACCTTAGCAAGATAAATCTGGTACCTTGCTTCCCTTTCAGCTACCTAACATGATTCTTTGCTACCATCCCTTTTCCACACTTTCCAAACCCATTTCTTCTCTTTTATAGCCCTGTCGACCTGATTGTTCCACCACCATATCACCTTTGATCTGGCAAAAGCTTTGCTCCAACCACAAATCATCATCATCATCATTTCACATCTGGGTTGGATATTTGACAGGCTGGCTTGACAGAAGATTGCAACAGGTTTCACTAACTGTTTTGGCAGGGGTTTTATGACTGGATGCCCTTGCTAACACCAACCAACTTATAGAGTGAACTGAATGATTGGAGAAACGAAAGAAAGAGGCACTCAATGCATTTGACTAGCAATACATATGTTAGTATTTAATAACAGTTTGGTTTGACTCCAAGCAACTTAAAGTTTTGTAGGCTTGTCATATGAATCTAGCTCCTCAGACTTAGGTAATCAAATATATATTTATACATATATATATAGTTGAAAAATTTCATTATAGGTATAAATATACCAAAAACAAGTATAAAAAATGGAGAAAAATGATGTTGAATCAAAATTAGATTTAATACAATATTGGATTCAATACATATGCACATTTTGAAAGACAAAAATATATGTAAGAAAAAATTATAATCATAGTAATTATAATTAAATTTATGCATACTTTTAAATAAAGTAAAATAAAATAAAATAAGGTACAATGAGAGAGAATACAGATGGGGTAATAGGGAAAAATCAGATATTTACAAACAAGTTGTAAAAGGGAAAAATAATAATAGTGAGAGGGAAGAAAAAGAAAGACTTATCAATGTGTATGCAAGTCTATATGTGCAGTAAACTATAACATAAAAATAAAAATCTAATGGATATGTTTAAAGAAATAATAACAGGTTGAGACAAAGTATAATATAAACAAACCCACATGTGTCTAGTAGAATATAACGCAACAGGTTCACTAGCAGAAAAAATCCATAGAGAATTATATGTATACATATTAATAATGGAAAACAAAAATATATATATATATTACAAGAGGCTTAAACCTGAGAGACAAGACTATGTTTGAAAATGATACAATATTTAAGTAAAATGGTACATACAAGCAGAGAAAAAAACAAAACAAAAAAAACTTAACTAAGAGAAACAATGATCTCAGACAGGACAGGCCAGTGTACTCAGAAGTGTTCTCTTACTCAAAAACTAGCCTGAGACAATCAAAAAAGAATAAGCACAAATACAAATATATGAAGGAGAAAATTATTAATTTACAAGTTATAGAAAAACGTATACACTTACCACAAGGATATACAATCATACATAGATACACACATACATACAAGGGTGCATGTATAAGGGAAGATACAAATAAAATAATAAAGGAGTACATATTCACATAAGACATATATATCATCATCATCATCATCATTTAGCGTTCGCTTTCCGTGCTAGCATGGGTTGGACAGTTCAACTGGGGTCTGGGAAGCCAGAAGGCTGCACCAGGCCCAGTCTGATCTGGCAATGTTTCTACGGTTGGATGCCCTTCCTAACGCCAACCACTCCGTGAGTGTAGTTGGTGCTTTTTACGTGCCACCAGCACAGGTGCCAGGCTGGGCTGGCAAATGGCCACAGTCGAATGGTGCTTTTTACGTGCCACCGGCACGGGGGCCAGGCGAGAATGCCAACGGCCATGATCCGATGGTGCTTTTTACGTGCCACCAGCACAGGGGCCAGGCCAGGCTGGCAACAGCCATGATCGGATGGTGCTTTTTATGTGCCACCGGCACAGAGACCAGCCGGGGCAGTGCTGGCAACGGGCACGTTTTGATGGTTCGCTTACGTGCCCCCGGCACTGGTATCACAGCTACAATTTCCATTGATGTTGATCGATTTCGATTTTGATTCTGATTTCCACTTGCCTCAACAGGTCTTCACAAGTAGAGATTTGTGTCCCAAGAAGGAAAGGCATGCATAAGTGGACTGGCTACATCCCAGATAGAGGCCATGGGTTATGGTCTCACTTGTCCTGCCAGATCTTCTCACGCACAGCATACTTCCATAGGTCTCGGTCTCTAGTCTCTTCGTCGGTGAAACATAAAGTTCGGTGGTCGTGCTTCACCACCTCGTCCCAGGTTATCCTGGGTCTATCTCTTCCACAGGTTCCCTCAACCGCTAGGGTGTGGCACATTTTCACACAACTGTCTTTAGCCATTCTCGTCACATGACCATACCAGCTCAAACGTCTCTCTTGCACACCACAACTGATGCTTCTTAGGTCCAACTTTTCTCTCAAGGTACTTACACTCTGTTGAGTATGAACACTGATATTACACATCCATCGGAGCATACTGGTTTCATTTCTTGTGAGCTTGCGCATATCCTCAGCAGTCACAGCCCATGTTTCACTACCATGTAGCATGGCTGTTCGTACACATGCATCGTACAGTCTGCCTTTTACTCTGAGCGAGAAGCCCTTTGTCACCAACAGGGGTAAAAGCTCTCTGAACTTTGCCCAGGCTATTCTTACTCTAGCAGTTACATTTTTAGCACACCCACCCCCGCTACTGACTTGGTCACCTAGGTAATGGAAGCTATCAACTATTTCTAGTTTTTCTCCCTGGAATGTGGTGGAAGTTGGTCTCTGCACATTTTCAGTGTTTATTGCACTTGAGTATCTGCCACATACAAAAACTATTTTCCTAGTTAGCCTTCCTTTGACATTGCTGCACCTCTTATGTGTCCATAGCTTACACTTGGTACATCTTATAGAGTTTCTACCTACGCCTTTTCTACAGATCGAGGAGGGCCATCTGCCTGAAGGCGTTTGTGATTTGTCTACCTTCCTACTTATTAGGACTTTGGTTTAGCTAGGTTGACTCTAAGGCCCTTTGATTCTAATCCTTGCTTCCACACCTGAAACTTCTCCTCCAGTTCTGATAGTGACTCAGTAATTAGAGCAAGGTCACCAGCATAGAGGAGCTCCCAGGGGCATCCTGTCTTGAATTTCTCCATTATTGCCTGGAGGACTATGATAAATAGGAGGGGGCTGAGGACTGAGCCTTGGTGGACCCCAACCTCTACCCGGAATTCTTCACTGTACTCGTTGCCAACCCTCACCTTACTAGCAGCGTCCCTGTACATGGCTCGCACAGCTCTCACTAACAATTCATCTGTCCCTAGTTTCCTCATTGACCACCAGATAAGTGATCGGAGTACCATGTTGAAGGCTTTCTCCATGTCAACAAAAGCCAGGTACAGGGGCTTATCTTTGGCTAGGTATTTCTCCTGCAGCTGTCTTACCAGGAATATAGCATCAGCAGTACTTTTCCCTGGCACGAGCCCAGACTGCATCTCATCTAAACTAACTCTCTCTCTAATTAGTTGGGCTATGACCCTCTCCGTAACCTTCATTACCTGATCCAATAGCTTGATACCCCTGTTGTTATTTGTATATAGGGCGTCACCTTTAACTTTTTAGCAGTTGACTATTATGCTGCTACACCAGTCATTGGGAATGACTCCTTCGTGTATCACCTGGTTAACTATATGGGTGACTGGGCTATAGCCGACACTGCCAGATATTTTAATCATCTCTGCAGTAATTCCTGATGGGCCTGGGGCTTTCCCTGTCTTCATGCTTCTAATTGCCTTAACTACTAAGGAACTGTCAACTCGGATAGCTTGTCCCTCTGTTGGATCGACATTCGACAGACTCTCTTTATCCCATTCATTTTCTTTATTCAGCAACCTTTCATAGTGGTGTCTCCAAACCTCTCTCTTTGCATCCTCATTTAGCGCAAGTGAACCATCATCCATGCGAACACATTTCTGTCCTACCACATCACGATTTTCTCTCACACTCTGTCTTGCAACACGAAATACCTCAAGTCTTTCTTCCTCATGGCTCAGAACATTGTTAATTTTTTTCTTATCTGCTTCCACTCTGGCTAAATACACCTGCCTCCTAGCTTCCCTTCTTGCAGTCTGATACAATTCCCTGCTACCACTATTCTTCCAGTGCTTCCAAGCCTGTTTCTTTTGTCTAAGAGCCCTGTCAACTATATTGTTCCACCACCACGTTATTTTGGGTCTTGAGGGGACTTTGCACCAACCACAGATCTGGTCAGTGGCTCTCAGCAGGTTGTCCCTTAGAGACCTCCAGTTGTCTTCTGCCCCATGTGTATATATCCCCTTCTATTTCGTCAAAGGCTTCAAGTAATATGTCTCTAAATCTCTGTCCATTTGTAGGATCTTTAAGCTTCCAGATCCTTCTTCTCCATGTTGGTCGTCTTGTGGTCGTCCTCTTAGTCCTGATCCTAAAGTCACTAACTACCAGTCTATGTTGTGGGGTACATTCTTCACCTGGGAAAGTTATATATATATAAACAATTGCAGTGTGGAAGGTGTTTATAAGCACAAAGTTTTGTCAGTGAACAGGTCGCGGTCTCAAAGCGACGAAAATATTTTGACAAATTAAATTTAAATGTTGAAGTGAATCTAACGGTTTTTGTGTGTTTCTTAAATGGTTTATAAACACCTTCCACACTGCAATTGTTTTCATTCCATCACATGAACTCAGATCAAGTCACTCGCTATGCAAGTATATCTCCGTAATATATATATATAAATTTGAGAAAAACCACTATTATGTAATTCAAACAATGATAGATGTAAATCATACCATATAGAGAAAATAAAATATATGATAAAACATTTACCAAGATCACAATAAAGTACATAATAATAAATAAACAAACAGTATATAAATAGTAAATAGACTACATATATTTTGTGGCCATATTTTCAATCTAAATTACAATTAAATTTAAAGTTAATCAAAACATTAAGTGTGGTTGCTTTGTGATATAGTTTGTAATGTAAAATATTATAGTATAGGTAATGAAAAGTTTTAATTTCTTTTGTACTATTGAATTGAATAATAATAATAAGTACTTTCGTTATTCCCTTAATATTCAAAATATTTGATCTGGACTAAGTTATATGTTTTAATTTAAAATTTTTTAGTTTATAAAATATCTTTGAAAAAATAAGTATACATTTTATTTAAGAAATAATGGTGAAATTCATATGATTATTGATTAAAAAAATATGTATTTCTAATTTTTTTTATTTAATCATAATTTAAGATACATACATTTATTTAATTATTCTTATTACAATAATTATTATATGTGAACTAAAATCTAAAAGTATTATTCGTGGTTGTTTTGTGAAATAGTTTGTTACGTAAAATATTACAGTATAGGTAGTGAAAAGTTTTTTTTTCTTTTTTTCTTTATATACTATTGAATTTAATAATAATAATAAGTACTTTGTTTATTCTGTCAATGAGCGAAATATTACTTCTAGACATAAATTAATTTACTTATATAATAAGTTTAAATAATTTGTGAGTATATTTTTGAAATATATACAAAATACTATTGCAGGGTTGTGGCTGCAGCATTGTTGATATAAGATATATTATAAGTGTACACATGTTTGTGTAGGGTTTAGTACATAGTTAGAATCGTATCAAATTAGATGTTTATTTAATTAGTAAATAAATATATTATTTAATTAATTAATGAATATAGATTAAATTATAGTAATTTAGCTTAACTTAAGTATATGATGTATTTTAAGTATTTTTATTTTAATTAATTGTACTCATATTTTTCCAGTAAAGATATACTATAGCTTGTTTAGATTATTCTCAAAGTTAAAATATATCTTCACAGATAAATTACATATTTCTATCTATTTACCCTATTTTTTATGTTAGGTTTTTAACGTGATAATTGTATTATAAACACTTGGTCCTACTTTTTAAGTTTAAAATTTAGTTAATGGAATTTCTTTTATAAGAAGAATCATGTTTTATTTCTTTAAGAAATATTGTTTAATTCTGTTTGATTATTTATTAAAAATATGTATTTATTGTTATTATTGTTGACCTGAGGAGTGACTATACTTTTAAATTGAATTGTTTTTTGATTGATTAAATTTAAATTTAATTGTAATTCAAATTGAAGATATAGCCACGAAACGTACGTAGTCTTTTTACTAATCATATACTGTTTGTTTATTTATTATTATGTAATTTATTGTGATCTAGGTAAATGTTTTATACCATATATATTATTTTTTCTATGTAGTATCATTTACGTCTATCATTGTTTGAATTATATAATAATTGTTTTTCTCTAATTTATATATATATATTTATATTGTGAAATTTGATTTTAGATGTCTTGCAAACAACTTGCACATGCAAGTGCTACCAGTCAAAAGCTCTGTATACCGGAAGCCAGCAAGTGTATGGGGTCATCAGGTGAGAATGCGTGCCGTTTTGGGGCCTACCTCTCGACGGCATCAATGCACAGCGGCCCCCTCACTGATATGAGGCCCCGCTTGCTAGATCAGCTGGTTATAAAGTTAAACTCAATATCCTTCTAGTCATCGCTCATCGTCTCTTTTTAACCAAATCCAGTGGCTAGCCTTCTCTACTGTAGATTGGATATCAGTCATGGTGGTATTGACTTTATGATGAGTTAGGCCTAGAGATAACAACAGTCGTCTCACGCTGTGTCCAACAAACCCTCTACATCCAACAGGAAAATGTTCCGCTTTCCAGCCTGCGTCTTCACATTCCACGAGGAGCTTTAAATAACGGTTCAATTTTCGAGCCCGAGCGGCGTCCATATTATCTTCATGAGGAACCGTTAGCTCGACTATATTTACAACTTTCTTTCTTTCACCCCACATCAAAATATCTGGTTTTTTCGTAACTGGGATGGGAAAGAAAACTTGGCACCCAGGTAAATCTGCAGTTACCTCCCAATAGCCGTTCCACTTTTCATTTCTCTCAGGAAGTTTCTTGATCTTCTTGAAATGGATCTGCTGACCTGGTCGCACAAAGGTAATGAAATCTCTTGATGGTACTTTCAACGGTTTCTCCTCAGTGTTGTTGAGATGAATTTGGTTCTTTATAGCATTGAAGATAACCTTAAGGACCAAGTTGTGCCTCCATGTATACCTGTTCAATGCTAATGAACAGTTGGAAAGAATATGTTTTAGTGTACCGACCTTTCCACATTTGCAGATGTCATTCCCTGAGACGTTCCATCTTATTAGATTCGTAGGTGATGGCAAAACATCATAAGATGAACGAATCAGGAAACTCAGCTGAGATGTCGTCCACTTCCACATCTCATCCCAACTTATCTTCCTCTCAACAACATGTTCTTCCCATCTCATCATCTGACCTTGATGAACACATCGTATCAAATGAAGCTCTCTTCTCTCTGCTTCTCTTGTTTTGACGCTGTTGCTAAGAACAGATCTGCGTTCACTCCGCATCATGCTTGCAAACGGTCTGAACTGATCCGTGCCAAAACCAAGTCCTTTCCGATGGTTCTCCGTTGCTCCCACCACATCTCTGTGTATAAGAGAAGACAAGATGTCGTCAGTTTCTGCTTCTGCTTTCCACTTCCTGGCTGTTTTAACCTCTGGTGGGTTACGCCTGATTTCCATATCTTTCGATTCTCTCAGCATCATGACCGTCCGTATCTTCCCTAGCTTATATATTTCGACTATTGATGCTATTGGTAGCTGCAATAAACCTCTTTTATGATAAAGAGCTGCAAGCACCAAATTTTATATTTACCTGGTAACTTCGAATTATCAATCGCTGATAACCCAGCCTCAGCCTGTTTCATAATTTCAATCCCACAACTTCTGTCTGACAATGTTCCAGTGTATACTCGTCCCAAGCTCTTGACGGGCTCTTCCTTGACTGTTGGAATGCTTTCTTTGGATATTCGAAATTTAAATTCTTTCTGCACTCCCTTAACAAATGTCAGACTACGCGACTTTTTTGCACTAAATAGCATCCTTGACCACCTTACAAGTTCGTCTAATCTCAATTTTTCCCTGCAAGTTTAGAGTTATACACCCTAATAATAAAATTATTATTATTATTATTATTGTTATTATTATTATTATTATCATTATTATTATCATATATATATATAATCAAAATAAGCAACAAAGATATCCAGAGATAATGCAGTATGATCATTTCATGCAACTCCATTTAATTGAACAATGCAATCATTATGTCAATTTAATATGTAGAGCAATCTTTAGCTGCACAAAGACAGAATTTAATTAAATTAAAACAGATGGACACATTAGTGTAATTTTACCTAAAATCTCCAAGAAGTTAAGGAGATAGACAAAGAACATCTTGTACCTACAACAGCACAGTCGTAACTAAAATTTTTTCAAGAAGACACTGCCTGTCATTGATTTTTTTGTTTTGTTGTTTTTTTCATGGGGTCAGTTTTACTTTATAGACTAGTTTATCATATCCCTTGTATATTTAAGGCTGAGAGAAACAGAGGGTAGTATCTGTTTGGGGTAGGGTTGATGGAGTAAACAGACATTTTAGATGGTATAGACATAAAAATCAAGATTTATTAGAAGCAGTGTCATGAGGTTTTGTAAGAAAAAACTTGAAACAAGATGTTAGCTGATAATTAAGGGGTCACCCACTAGCAGACCATTGATAATGAAACAGGGGAAGTCTTATCATGTAGTATTATAGTTGAATACTATAAAACAATGTTGCTATATTGTATACAGATGAAGTTATTCAAAAGGTTATTAAGAAGAATATTGTAACAAAAGATAGAAATTTATGAATACTTTTGAGTATATATCAAACTTTTACCACAATAGAGGGGGGAAAAGAAATTATATTAGAAATAGTTTAATATTTATACATATTGCATACTTAATATAGATGTCTCCCCTATGTACATCATGTTCATGTCTTTATAAACACCTTCTATGCATCTTCTGCTGTAAACTACATTTTGAGGTCTACAGTTAATGCCAGGGTTTGAAAAGTCAGGGAACTCCGTTAGATCACAACTATGTAGGATGTACCCCTTTGAGAATACCATATGCACCAATGATAACTGCATGGTAAGTAGGATTAACCCTGGCATTAACTGTAGACCTCAAAATGTAGTTTACAGCATAAGATGCACAGAAGGTGCTTGTAAAGACATGAGCATGATGTACATAGGGGAGACATCTAGGAGCATTGCGGAATGACTAAATGAACATCTGAGACAATATGATGACAAAAAAACAGTCCTCCATACTCGACCACCATGGAGGTAACTTGGGTCAACTTGACATCCACATCTTATCCAAGCACCCAAAAGACCCAACACTCAGACAAATACGGGAGTACATCCTTATAAAGGAAACCTCCCCAATACTAAATAGGAAATATACATAGTAGATATCATACCTCCATACCACAGTTTACACAGGAGATAATCAAGCATGTTGGGAATGACTAATTTAACATGATTTGGTTTAGAAGGAATATAATGTTACAAGTGGTTAGGTTTTGCTTTATATTTTTTTCAATGAGGTGAGTTTCCTTATTTAAAAATGTTAGAAATGGTTAAGTTTTGGCTTATATTTTTCAATGAAGGTTTCCTTATTTAATCTAACTTGTGTTGGTGTTCCAATGGTACATTGATAGAATGGAAAGATTATAAATTGTGGTAGTAGTTGCTTTGCACATTACTCAATATGTTCACTAAAGGGTATCATTCTGTATTATGGGAATGCAATCTGCTGTCGATGCAGAGTGCATCTGCATCTGAGCGATAATCCCGTGGACCCTATGTAGTTTTGGTGGCAGCCCAAGAATCTTATGGCATAAATCAGGTTTTCTGAAGCACAAGTAAAATTTGATTTGATTTTGAATTTTTGTCCCTCCTTGAAGAGGAATTCTGATCCTTCTAGAAGGTTTGGGCATGTTGTGCAATGTGGTCTACCACATTTCTTCACTTTTGCATCCGTTATTTTAGAAAATAATTTTGCCTTTGTGAGGATCTTTTTTAGTGATTTCGGTTGTTTGTAGCTTTTAATGAGTTTATGTATATGTAAAATTTTCTTTAATTTGGGATCCTTATGTAGCATTGGTAAATTTTGGGTGATGATGGTGAAAGCTTCTTTGTTTCTGGGGTTGTATGTTGATATGTACAGCAGTTTTTTTGGTGAAGGTGTGTTGCTGTGTTGAACTTTTCTTAAGGTTTCTCTGTCAATTTGTGTTGCACGTCTGATTCCATCCTCTATGAGTTGAACTGGGTAGTGTCTGTCAATTAGGGTGTTTTTGAGTTCTTGCTATTTAAAGTTTCTGGTATTTTGTTCTGACACTATTGTGCATATCCGTCTTGCAAGGTTGAATGGGATGTTTGTTTTGGTGTGTCTTGGGTGGCATGAATCAAAAAGTAGATATTGTTTGGCATCTGTGGTTTTGTAAAATATGTCCATTTCTGTTTTTAGGTTTATTTTTTTAATTAGTATATCTAAGAATGGAAGCTCCTTTTGGTTGTACTTCATTGTGAACTGTATGTTTGGGTTGATGCTGTTCAATAGGCTTTTGAAATTTAGGAGTTTATCTTTGTTTTCATTCCAGATTATGAAACAGTCGTCTAGGAAACTTTTTCAATTTTCTTTTATGTATTCGGAAAGGGGGTTTCCAAAGGTAGATAAAGATTCCTGGCATCTTATTACCTCCAGGTAGCTCATTGTTAGGTTTGCAATGACTGGTGCTGCCCTAGTACCCATAACAAATTGGATTTTGAATGGAAAAATGCATTGTTAATCATGACGTGGTTAATTTGTAGGATGAATTCAACCAATTTAGTTATGAATTTTTTACTGATCCTTTTTGGTATTTCTTCCAGAAATTGATCCAGCCAGAACTGAATTGCCTCTTTCCCATAATTATTAGGTATACTAATATATAAATTAACTACATCAAATGAAACCATAATTGTTTCTTCCTTGACTTTTTTTGGAAGGTGATTTAACATATCCAAGTCACCTCTGGTATGGCTATTGATGTGTTTAAGGAGGATGACCATAAATAGACTTAGTCTTTGTGTTTCACAGGCTGGGCCAGCTACAATTTGTCGTAGTTTTAGGTCCCCTGGGTTTGGTGTATGTATGTACGTCTGGTGATTTTTTAATGGTTTCATTTAGAAATTTGAAAAGAAAATATGAAACTGGTTATTTCTCCAAAAATTATGTTACTATATGCATTGTTATGGGGAATGGGAGTGGGGAAATGTTTTCATTTCAAGGATGCACCTTTATCCCACGGGGTCAGACATACCATTTAACATCCGCAGATCGCTATGTTCATCAACAAATCCCAAGGCTGAACACTATCAGTGGCGGTCATCCATTTAGGGGAGCCATGCTTTTCACATGGGCAACTTTATGTGGCCTGCTTCTGTGTGGGGAGTAGAAACACTCTTTTGTGTATGCTCCTCAGGGCAGAACACGCAATGTCGTCTATAGCGACGTAGAAAGAACAAGAAGTCATCACTGCAGATGATATGGTTATAAACAGGTGATACGGAAGCATTGGCCAGACATATTCTCAAACCATGGCAGCATGACTCATGGACTCTTCCTCTCCTTTATTGGACAATGTTGACTTCTGCAACAACAATGCTCACTCGGCTGATATTAGTACTTGGTCAAGTTGCTCATAGAGTTAGGCTTCAAGGGCCAGGCCCCTTGTTTTTTTGTTAAGGCTATTGGTGAGTTTTCCTAAGTTACTCCAATCTGGATCCTCAATGCAAACCTTTGAATTAACCTTCTCTAATGCAACCTTATCCAATCCAAATCTTTGAGTCAACCTTTTTCACTGCAGATCTCCAATGCAAACCTTCGATGCAACCTTCTCCAATGCAGATCTTCAGTGCAACCTTCTCTAATGTATATTTTTGATACAGCCTTGACTGATAGTACCCCTAGGAGGGGTTAGGACTAGATTGGGATTAGTCGCTGCCTTTTAGAGGCTCCCAGGTTAAGGCTTAGTTGTAATCCGAACATAACCTCTTCTGACACAGAGGATCGGAAGCCCTTTTGGGCATTCTATTTTCCTTGCCGGATGGGCTCCCAGCCCATGGCCTAGTGAGGGTAGCAGGTTAGATGATGGGGTTAGGGTTCGAAAGGGCAGGCATGAGCAACCTCATCACCTCTGCCAGTCAAACTCCAAACCCGTGTGTTCCCATCGTGACAATGATTCTGCAAAACTGGATTGGGTATGAAAACCAACTTTAAAGTATAAATATAGATTTTTTGAATCAGCAATGTTGTGTTCAGTTAAGTCCTATTTGGGGTGAAAAACCAATAAACTGATTCCTTATGGGGTTTTCCATTCAATCAGGGTGAAAAATCAATAAACCAATTCCTTATAGAATTTCCCACTAAAATTGGCTACAGCCTATGTTCAACCATAACTTTTACCAGTTTTGTTCAGACTTGATGCCGACATTACTTAGGACTAATGGGATCTTTGAATGCTTTAAATCCCCCCCCCCCCAAAAAAAAGCAATCGATGAGTGAAAAAATTGATAAAACGATTCTTTATGGATTTCTCAATCTATTTGTCTGCAATCTATTTTCAGCCAAACGTTTACCAATTTCAACAGATTTCACTCAGATTTGATGTCCGTGTTACTTAGTTTGGTTTGAAACAAAGCACTTGATTAGCTTAATAATCCTAACTTAATCCTAGACAGCGCCGGGCTATGCTGGTAGTATATACACACACACACACACACACACACACACACATATATATATATATATATATATGAGTAGTGGGTAGCGATTTTCTTCACTACTTCAGGGAGTGATGACCCAGCCTGACATGAGTCCCGGGCTCAGCTGGCTCTGGCTGACAGTACCTGGTATGGGCCTCTATCCAGAGTTATGGAAAGGAGACAACCTTCAAAGATATCCAGAGTGGAGCCCTGAAGGCGGTTTAGTGTTCAACTCGACACTCTTCCGGCAGCTCCTGCAACCAAGCTGGTGCCAAACATAATGCTCTGCACTCCTTTGGGCTATATTAGAAAGGTTGAGAGAGGAATCCTGATGATTGGGCTACCCAGGATTTTCTTATTTCTAGCCCAGGCCTGCGCAAAACTGGAAAGGACACTTCAGTGCTGCTGTAAAAAGCTGCAGAAAAGACATGGGAGGTAGCAGTCACTAGTATAAGTCTATTCAGATTGGTGTAAGATATGGGCGCTACGGGTTACCTCTGATGGTGGAAGGGACCCCCGTGTCTCATTGGTTAACTACTGCCCACCTCAAGCTGGGCAGCCCCCTGCTTAATAAGGTACTGACCCATCACAGGCCGCCTGCTTCATTGGGTGCTTGGAGCTAAGAGTTTGACTTGAAAAATGGCCTGCAACCTCTGCATCAGGCAAACAACTGAAAGACAAGAAACTACCAGTCCTGCAGTTAGCAAGCTGGAATGTCAGGACCATGTGCCCTGGCATATCTAATGACCTACTCAGGGTTGAAAACACACGAAAGACGGCCATCATTGACCGTGAACTAAAGAGACTTAACATATACATTGCTGAACTGCAGGAGACAAGACTCCCCTGAAATGGCAAACACAAAGAACAGGATTTCACTTTTTTTTGGCAGGGAAGCGATCCAGAAGAACCTCGTCAGCATGGTGTTGGCTTTGCAGTGAGAAACTCATTACTCTCCTCAACAGAACCACCATCAGGAGGCACTGAGCGTATCCTCTCACTGCGCTTCCCAACCTCTTTTGGCTCAGTACATCTACTGAGCATCTATGCTCCCACTCTCTACAGCTCAGAGGAGACCAAGAACCAGTTCTACAAAGATCTCAACTGTGTCATTAGAAATATACCAACCAATAAAAACAGCTACCTTCTAGGAGATTTTAGTGCTTACGTGGGATCTGACCATGATTCATGGCCCATTTGTGTTGGACACTTTGGTATTGGCAACATGAATGACAATGGTAGAGACTACTTGAATTTTGCACATACCATAACCTGTGCATCACCAACACATTCTTTGCCAACAAGCCATCCCACAAGGCATCTTGGAGACATCCAAGATCTCACAACTGGCATCAGTTGGATCTCATCATTACATGAAGATCCTTTCTGAATTCTGTTCAACTGACCCGTAGTTACCACAGTGCAGATTATGACACAAATCATTCACTAATAAGAAGCAGGGTGAGGATTCTGCCTAAAAATGTCCATCGCTCCAAGAAAATGGGCCAACCATGCATTAACACTGCCAGAACCTCAGACTCTACACTGCAAAAATGTTTTGCTGTTTCTATCAAGGTTGCCCTCAGTAGCTGCCCAACCTCCTCTGCTGAAAGTAGGTGGAATTATATCAGGGAAGCTGTGTATACCACGTCAATAGATACTTTCAGCATGAGAGAAAGGCAAAACCCAGATTGGTTCAGTGCTGGGCTCTCAGAGCTGGAACCAGTTATTGAAGCAAATCGCACAGCTCTGATGCAATACAAGAGTGATTCTTCTACAAAGACACTCAAAGAACTCAAAAAGGCAAGAAGTAAAACCCAACTGACTGCCAGACGCTGTGCAAATAGGTATTGGCAGGAAATGTGTCAGAGTATCCAGTCAGCTGCTGACAGTAGTGACACCCATGGGATGTATGCTGGTTTGAAGAAGTCCCTCGGTCCATCTGCAACCAAGTCAGACCCTCTGAAATCAATTACTGGAGATCTCATCAAGGACCAAATCAAGCAAATGGATAGATGGGTAGAGTACTACCAGGATCTCTACTCACGGGAGACCACAGTAGCTGAGGCTGCAATTGAGGGTGTCAAGATCTTGTCAGTCATGTGTGAACTTGACAATCTGTCATCTATTGCAGATCTCAACAAGGTTATTGACTTCCTAGCCAGTAACAAGGCTCTGGGAAAAGATGGCATCCACTCATAGATATTCAAAGCTGGCAAAAACACTGTCCTGCTTCAGTACCTTCATGAGCTTCTGTGTCAGTGCTGGGAAGATGATACAGTCACTCAGGATATGCGGGATGCTAACATCATTATGCTTTAGAAAAACAAAGGTGACCGTGGTGATTGTAACAATTACCATGGAATATCACTTCTAAGCACTGTTGGAAAGACCTTTGCTCACGTTATCCTGTCCAGGCTACAACTGCTTACTTCTCAAATTTATCCAGAATCACAGTGTGGCTTTAGAAGAAGCAGATCAACTATTGACATGATATTCTCCATATGCCAACTTCAGGAGAAGTCCAGAGATCAGAGAATGCCATTATATATGGCCGTCATTGACCTGACAAAGGCCGTTGGCTTGGTAAGTAGAAAAGGCCTCTTCATCGTGCTCCAAAAAATCAGATGTCCACCAAAACTGAAGATCATTAAATCTTTCCATGATGATATGCAAGGCACCATACAGCACAATGGTTCATCATTAGCCTCCTTCCAAATAAAAAACGGGTTAAAGCAAGGTTGTGTCCTTGCTCCTACATTATTTGTCATTGTCTTCTCGCTGCTGCTGTCACATGCCTTTGAGACATCATGATGGAGTGTTTCTGCACAGTAGAAGTGACAGGAAACTGTTCAATCTCTCGCATCTGCATACCAAGACCAAAATCAGAAGTGTCCTGATCAAGGAGATACTATTTGCTGATGCTGCTGCTCTGGTATCACACACAGAAAAAGCCTTGCAAAGGTTCATCAACTGTTTTGAGCAAGCATGTAGTGACTTTGGCTTAGTTATCAGTCTCAAGAAGACCGACATCATGGGTCAGGCTACATCAGACATCCCAAACATATATTGGAGACCACAGACTACAGGAGGTGGAGAAGTTTACCTATCTTGGCTCTACCATTACCTATAACCTATCCCTTGATGCTGAGCTCAATATACGCATTGGCAAGGCAACTGCTTGATGGCCCAACTCTCCAAATGGGCATGGGACAACAATAAGCTGACCAAGACCACAAAAATAAAGATTTACCAGGCATGTGTACTTAGCACTCTACTATATGGAAATGAGACTTGGACACCATACACATGCCAAGAGCATCGCCTAAATATCTTTCACCTGCGCTGCCTCCGGAAAATCCTCGGCATCAAATGGCAGAATCATGTCCCCAACAAAGATGTCCTGAAGCAAGCAGGAATACCAAGCATGTTTACACACCTCACATATATACTACATGCACAATTTTATAAACTTAATTCACAGTATACTCCCTCTTTCTCCCTCACTTTTTACCTTACCCTCTTTTTCTCTCTCCTTTTCCTTTCACTCTTCACCTTTCCTTTCAACTAATCACATGAAAGCATTACAGCCGGGCTAAGTAATAGAGTAAAAAAAAATTTCATTAAAAAAAAAATTTACACATTTAGCCCAGTCATACTATCCAACTGATGCCAGCATGGACAACAGACGTTAAATGATGATGATGATGATGATACACACACACACACACACACACATATATATATGAAAATACACACACACACACACACACACACACATATATATGAAAATACACACACACAAGTAAGCACATTAATGGAAAATACAAAATGGAAAACATAGTGCTCAGATACCTAAGACAGAATTATATACTTTTATTAAAGCTGAAAAATCTTCACAAAACTGTTTCACGGTTTCACATTTCTGTTTGTTGGACAGTTGTGATGATTACTGAATTAAAATCATGATGGCACATGTAACTTAATATGATATAATAAAATTCAGTTTAGTCAATTAATAACTGTGATGGTCTTTTTGTGTGCCTTAGGCTCAATTGCTGGAGACTGATGGTTATGTGAAGCTGCTGTAGACTAATTAAACCCTGACTGGATAAGGTTGATGCAGGAAGGCCATATGTATGACAGCAGGATTATGTTCCTTGTATCTGCAGAAGGAGTCAGAAGTGGTTTTTGGAAAATTCCTGTGACTTCACAAGCTCCAGTTTCAGGTCTCCCAATTTCCCCAATTGTAATCTCAGGGATTACTATGCATGGTATGTGATTGAGAAAGAGACCAACTGCTCTGCCTGCAACACCAAAGCTAAGCTGGTAGCCAAGATCAAAGAAGTTATCCAGAGCTATTTTGGGGCAGTGATGGAAGCTAGAGGTGACTACTTTGAGTAAATTATTATCTCCCAGTCATAATGTAGTCGATATTCTTCTTAATATTTTTAAATACTTAATTTTTGGATGGGATTTTGAGTTTTCTTTTTGTTTCATGCAAACTGTCAAATTTAGCCCAGACACTGTGTGTGCATGTGTGTGTGTGTGTGTGTGCATGCGTGCGTGTGTGTGTGTGCATGTGTGTGATGATTATGATGATCATTTAACATCGATTTTCCATGCTGGCATTGGTTGGATGGTTGGGTATGATCCAGCATATTGCAGCGCTGTGCCAAGTTCCAGTGTTAATTTTGGTATGATTTCTACAGTTGGATATTACAATGTGTATTGTGCACTTCTTTCATGCCACCAGCACTGGTGTGGTCACCAAGTGACTTGCAAGACAAGAGAACAACAAGGAAAAAAGCAAAAGAAAAAGCTCCTGCTACTAAGTGGTGGGGGAGAGTATTTGAGATGGAGTAGTTGCTTTACACCAGGTGTTGAAAGGCTAGAGTATGATAGAGGGATAAGCACAGGTGTCTTACTATAGTGGAGGTATATGGCTACGCAACATAACATAGAGGTAGATGGGAGCAGTTGGGGATGTGGTAAAAGAAGATAGTGTTGCAGTGTGAAGACAAATTCTTAAGGTACAAGAAGGTGAGCATAAGATATATGTAGACAGTAGGTCTTGGAAGGGGAGGGGAGAATGGATAAGTTCGTAAAAGTATAATGGGGAAGTAATGTATTGTTAGAGATGGAGGCAGAGGTGAATGTAGTGAGTGATAGACAAAGGTGGAGATGGGGTTTGGGGGGAATATCATTAAGGTGGGAGAAATAGAAGTAGCTCAGAAAGGATAGATCAGTGATGGAGGAATGGGTCATAGGGAATAAGATGTGAAGATTGCTTGATGGGGTAGAATGAGTTGCAAGTACAAACAGAATACTTTTGGGACATCATCTGTACTCTGGTGGGTTGGTCTTCTGAGGCATAGTGAATAGTCAATTTTCTCAGTCCTTTGTTGTTTCCTGAAAGTGGTTCAACATCTTGAGGTAAGCCTTCACTACTACATTCCATGTCTTCCTGGTCCTTCTTCTTCCTCAAGTTACCTCTGTTTTGAGTAACTGGCACTTCTTTATGCAACTGTCCTCTTCCATACACATTACATAACCAAACCAGCTCAGTTATTTCTCTTGCACACTATATCTGATTTCTCTTAGGCTTCATTTTTCACTCATTAACTCAGTACTTTGTTGTACATGTACACTGACATTACACATCCAATGGAGCCTACTAGCTTTATTCCTCCCTAGTCTTCACATATCTTCTGCATTTACAATTTTCTTTCACTCAGAGAGAGAAAAGTTTTGTAGTAAACAATGGTAATAGCTCTATGAACTTAATCATCCTATTCTTATTCTATCCACTATACTATCATAACACTGTCCTTCATTGCTAATTATGTCACCTAGGTAGCAGAAACTATCTACTGCCTCCAGAGAGCCTCCAGTGCATTCAAGACATCTTGTGTGTTGGTGTTCATTGCTCCCATGTATCTTCCAAATGCAAAATCTATTTTCTCCATTAGCCTTCTTGTGATTCAGTTACACTTCTTGTATGTCCATAGCTTACACTGTATACACTGTATGGAATTGCTGGTTATAATTTTCTACATATAGCAAAGTGTAAATGTCATTTACTTGAACAGAATAAAGACCTGTCCTGTTTTCTTACTAGAATTTTGGTTTTCACTAATTTAACTTTAAGGCCTTTTGATTTTAGGTTAAGCTTCCACACCTGAAATTTTTTTTCTAATTCTACTTCAGATTCTGCTTTGAGAATAAATTCATCAGCTTATAGTAGTTTCCAGGGGCAGCCAGTCTTAAAATTCTCTTTTATGGCCTGGAGGACAATGATGAATAGGAAGGGAGTGTGAACTAATCCCTGGTGGACCCCTACTTGTACTGTAAATTCATCACTAAACTCATGCCTAACTTTCATTTACTGTATAGCTTTCACAAGCTTCTTCTAAAACCACCAAATCATAGAGCAAAGGACTCTGCCAAGTTTTCTCCAGGTCAACAAATGCCAAGTACAATGATTTACTCTTAACTAAATACTTCTCCTGCATCGCATCTAGTTTAATTCTGTTTTTGATTAACTGGGCTGTAACTCTCTCTCTCTCTCTCTCTCTCTCTCTCTCTCTCTCTCTCTCTCTCTCTCTCTCTCTCTCTCTCTCTCTCTCAATCTGGTCCAGTAATTTGGAATTACTTTAGGTATTCCTTTTATCTTTGTAACAACTGACTTCAATGCTGCAACACCAGTTTTTGGCTATGATACCTTGTGTAGCCTGATTAATTATACAGGTGACTAGGCTGTAACCTACTCTGCCAGATATTTTAAGTATCTCAACTGTAATTTCTGATGGACCAGAAGCTCCCACAGTCATATCCTTTATTGCCTTGTCTATCACAATACTGTCAGCTAGGATGGCTGGTCCGTCTGTAAGATCAACATTGAGGAAACTTTCTTTTTCCTCTGCATTTTCCACATTTAATAGCCTTTTAGAGTAGCACTTCCATGCCTCTCTCTTTTCAGAAACACGAAGAGCAAGCATGTCATTTCCCAGCTATGCACACATCTCTCCCACATCTTGATTCTCATTTTTACACTGTCTTACAATCCAGAGTATCTCATGCCTCTCATATTCATGCTGTAAGACACTGGCAAACCTCTTACTTTCTGCTTCTGCCCTTTCTAAATAAATTTATTGCTTAGCTTTCCTTTCAACAACTTGACAGGTCTTTGCTACCACTATTTTCCCACTCTTCCCAAGCCTGTCACTTTGTTTTTATGGCCCTATCTACCTCACTGTTCTACCACTTAGTCACATTTGGTCCTGCTGAAACTTCGCTTCATTTCGGGATTTGCTCTGTTTCCTTGTCTCATAATAATTTCATCTGTTCTGAATTTTACACATTTCTAACACCTGTGTGTGTGTGTGTGTGTGTGTATATGTGTGTGTGTGTGTGTGGTGTTTGTGTGTATGTATCTGTCTGTCTGTCTGCATGTATTTCTATCTGTGTGCATATATGTATGTATTTGTGTGTGTGTGTGCGTGTGTGTATTTATGTATGTGTATATGTATGTGTAATATGTATATATTTGTATATCATCAACTTTTAACATCCATGGGTCTGACAGTTTGCCAGGATCTGGTATGCCAGAGGACTGTACCATGCTCTATTGTCTGCTTTAGCATGGTTTCTACTGGTTGATGCCCTTCATAACACTAACCACTTTATGCAATGTTCTGGGTGCTTTTTACATTGCACCAGCCCCACAGGAAACACTAAGTAACTTGACAAAGACCCCGGAGGAGAAATACTGAGGGAAGTGGCTTTGTGCCAGTCAATGAGAGCTTAAAAAGTTTAATCATGTAATAAATATAGGTGTCTTGCTGAAGAAGAGATATATCGATAACCCTATTGGAAAAGAAAGGAATTAAAGAGTGAGACAGTTAGACAGAAGGATAAAGAGAGAGACAGGGAGTATGATTGAGAGAGAGAGAGAGAGTTAGGGAGAAAGATAGAGAAAGAGAGAGAGCGAGAGAAATGATGGTAGACATGTGTTGGGACATACCTGCAAGGTACAATGGGGGGTAAATATAACTTAAGTGGTACAGTGAATCGGCAGTGGGTAATAGAAGGGCAAATTTCATACCAGTGTGAGGAGAGAAGGTTAGAGATGGGATACAGGTGATCATATTAAGTGAACATGGGAGATATAGGAGTGGCTCAGGATGGGGTGGCATGAAGACTATGGTAGATATGTGAAGGCGTTAAGAGTGATGACAGAAAATAAAGTGTTAAGGATGGAGTGTAGCAAAGAGGAGAGAGAGCAATGGCTAAAGGCAATAAAAGGCGGTGATTGGTGAAAACATTGAGAAATGGAAGTGGTTCCAGGAGAAAGATGAAGAAGATAACCAAAAGGGAGGGGATGAATGTGCCTGAGAGTAGAACCTGCTCTCAGGTGATTACAGCAGCTGAGTAATACAAAAGATAGAGAAGCCAAGGCTAGGGAAATGATTGATGAAGGGGAGAGAATGGAGTTGGGGCAGAGCTCCACATATCCAAGCTTTACAAATGTGGTTTCAGGATATCAGTTCTACTGTGGTGATGGCCTTCTTGAGTACAAAAACCATCAATCATCTTGGTCCTTTGTCATCTTTGTAAGACTGAGCATCTTGAGATCAGCCTTCAATACATCATTCCATGTCTTTCTCGGTCTTCCTCTTCCACACGTTTCATCCACTTTAAGTGCTCAGTACTTCTTTATGCAACTGTCCTCGTCATAAGCATCCCATGACCAAATCAATGCAGTCTTATCTCTTGCACACTATATGTAATTCCTCTTACACATAACTTTCCACTCAATAGATTACCACTTTCTTGTATATGCACACTGGTATTGCACATGCAATGGAGCATACTAGCTTTATTCCTCTCCAGACTTGCATGTCTCACTATAGCATTGCCATTCATTTCTCTCAGAGAGAGAGAGAGTTTTTTGTTGCCAACAGAGATAAAAGCTCTCTGATTTCTTCCATCCTCTTCTTATTCCATCAACTACACTTTCAGAACATCTTCCTCCACTGCTAATCAGTCACTTAGATAGCAGAAATTATCTTCTACCTCCAGGGAGCCTTTGGGCATGTTAGTAAATCAATTTCCCATGTATTTGAAGACCTCATGGCTCCTATGCATTTTCTATGTAGAAACACTTCTCTCTCCATTAACCTTCCTGTGATTCCACTGCATCTCTTGTTTATCCATTGCTTTCACTGGGTATACTGTATGGAATTCCTGCCTAAAACTTTCCTTCATATTGAGTATAGCCATTTACCTGAAATGAGTAGAGTCTTATCTATATTCTTATTTTCTTTAAGGTTACTCAGTTCCAGGGTTTTCTTTCACACCAGGAATTCTTTTCCAACTTTGCTACAGATTCTGTTATGAGAGCAAGGACATCAGCATACTGTAATTCTGAAGTGAAGCTAGTCTTAGATTTCCCTTGTAAAATGGGGCCTCGCTTCTGTTCCAACATAGCTCTAAAGGTTTTTAACTCTTATTTCTTACAATATAGGTGCTACCTGGCACCCTCAGTCACAATAAGTGACAATCGAATTTTTGCTTTACGGTTTTATATTGTGCATAGCTACCTTTTATAATTTGTACATTAGTATTTTGCTGAATCAGCCATAAATTCATAACCTGCCAACAGATGGCAGTGCACAGTTTGTGTATAAAGTGAGAGCTAGCAATGGCCTTCACAAGGCAGAGTGCTGAGTGATATAGATGTGATTACTTCACAAGTTGTGAAATATGTTTTTTTGTAATCATGTGTATGCTGTAGTCTGCAATTTTGCCATGGACAATAACAAAGAGCCAATGGGATATTTTGTGTTAAACTTGGTAAGCCTGTTTCAGAGACATTGAGCATGCTTCTGCAAGCTTATGGTGATGATGCAAAGGGTTGTATACAATGTTTCTTGTGGTATGGGCACTTCAAAAGTAGAAGAACTTCCCTGGAAGATGATGAGTGATCTGGAAGATCTTCCACAAGTGTCACCTCCAAAAAGGTGCTATTGTGCATTGATAATTTGTTCCCCAAGACCAGATGGTCAGTTGAGAGTTCTACCATGATGTTTTGAAGCATTTGATGGAGGACATTCAGTGGAAGTGACCATATCTGTGGAGCATGAAGAACTGGATTCTTTATGCCAACAATGCACACTGTCACTGAACTCTCCTCACACATGAGTTTCTCATAAAGCAATATGGTATCTCTTCTGCACCTGCCCTATTTGCCAGATTTAGCTCCAGATTCCCACCTCTTCCCCAAGATGAAAATGCAGCTCAAAGGTCGCTGTTTTAACACTGTTGTTGAGATTCAAAGTGAATCACAGAAAGTCCTCAACTCACAGAAAACTACTTACACACATACACACACACTTTCTTTTGTTTTATATGTATACATATTTCTTATTTGATGTATTTAATATATTTGATGTGTCCAATTTGTTTATCCCCATAATTGATTCTATACCTGCTTAACCGGATCCCTCTTATAGCCTTTCTTTACATTGTGAAATGATCCCCTGTAAAGACATCAGAGTCTAAGTCTGAATCTTTTGAGCACTGTTAAGTGTTTTCTGTATGGAGAATATCTGGATCTCATCTGTGAACTATATAAACACACACACACATATATATATATATATATATATATATATATATATGAGGAAACCAGGCTACTGGAGTTCTGTGATGCATGTAAACTTTTAATCTGCAACGCTCACTTCAGGAAGCCAGACAACCACCTTATAACCTATCAATGAGGGGACTCTGCTAGCCAGATTGATTTCATCCTCACTAGACAACGGGACGCAGGGTTGCTCTTAAATACAAAGATCCTCCCAGGTGAAGAATGTACACCCCAGCATAGGCTAATCATTAGTGACTTTATGCTCAAGGCCAGAAGGATACCAAGAAGTAGACAATCCAAAAAAGAAGGATTTGGAAGCTAAAGAACCCTTCACATGGTCAGAGATTTAGAGACATCCTCATCAAGAAATTTGAGGAGAGGGAGGAGGAGCTACAAACATCGGACATAGAAGGTAGCTGGAAATTCCTACAGGACAGCTTGCTGAGTGCTACAGACCAAGTGTGTGATTGGTGCAAGTCCATCTCATCAGAGGGTCATAGTCTATCTCATCAGAGAGAGAGTCTGCTTAGATGAGTTGCAGTTCAGTCTTGTGCTGGGTAGAAGCACCACTGATGCTATATTCCTGGTTCGACAACTGCAGGAGAAATACCTAGCTAAAGATAAACCCCTATACTTAGCTTTTGTGGACTTGGAGAAAGCCTTTGACAGGGTGCCCTAATCCCTTATCTGGTGGGCGATGCGGAAACTGGAGATTGACGAATGGTTAATAAGGGCTGTATTAGGATTGTCAATGAGTATAATGAAGAATTCTGGGTAAAAGTAGGGGTCCACCTCAGTCCCCTTTTAATCATCATAGTCCTCCAGGCAATAACAGAGGAATTCAAGACGGGTTGCCCCTGGGAGCTCCTCTATGCTGATGACCTGGCCCTCACAACAGAATCACTACCGGAACTAGAAAAGAAATTTTGTGTGTAGAAGCTAAGTTTGGAAACAAAAGGCCTTAGAATCAATGCAGCAAAGACCAAAGTTCTAGTAAGTAGGAAGGCGAACACATCATACACCGCCTCAGGTGGCCTTGCTCGATCTGTAGAAACGGTGTAGGTAGAAACTCCATAAGATGTACCCAATGTAAGCTATGGACACATAAGAGGTGCAACAACATCAAAGGAAAATTTATCGAGAAGATAGCTTTCGTGTGCAGCAGATGCACAGGCCAATAGACACCACAGATACTCAGAAAACAGATTTGATCACATTCCAGGAGGAGAAACTAGAAGTAGTTGATAGTTTTCTGCTACCTAGGTGACCAAGTTAGTTGTGGGGGTGGATGCTCAGAGAGTGTTACCACTAGAATAAGAGTAGCCTGGCCAAAGTTTAGAAACCTTCTTCCCCTGCTGGCGACAGAGGGTCTCTCGCTCAGAGTGAAAGGTAGATTGTACGACGCATGTATGTGAACTGCAATGCTACATGGCAGTGAAACGTGGGCCGTGACTGCGGAGGATATGCGTAGGCTCGAAAGAAATGAAGCTACCATGATCCACTGGATGTGTAATGTCAGTGTGCATGCATGACAGTGTAAGTGCCCTGAGAGAAATGTTGAACATAAGAAGCATCGGATGTGGCATGCAGGAGAGGCATTTCTGTTGGTATGGTCATGTACTACAGATGGGTGCTGAGAGATGTGTGAGGAAGTGCCACCCCCAAACTGTTGAAGGAATCCAGGGTAGAGGTAGACCCAGGAAGACATGGGATGAGGTGGTCAAGCATGACCTTTGAACGTTGGGCCTCACAGAGGCAATGACAATAGACCGAGACCTCTGGAGATATGCTGTGACTGAGAAGACTCGACAAATGAAGTGAGTTCATGGCTCGCAGGATGGCCTGCTGTGCTTGAGGAGACCTATTGAGTCAAATACATCAACATCAAAATAAAAAATCAAATGGATATTGTAGTTGTGATACCCATGGCAGTGGCATGTTGGGCCTCACAGAGGCAATGACGAATGACCGTGACCCCTGAGATATGCTGTGACTGCGAAAACCCAACACATAAAGGTAGTTTATGGTTCGCAGGATGGCCTACTATGCTTACCTTGTGCTTGAGGACCTGCTGTGCTTGAGGAGACCTATTGAGTTAAGTACATCTACATCAAAATAAAAATCAATGGAAATTGTAGAAGTGATACCTGTACCAGTAGCATGTAAAAAGCACCATCCGAACGTGGCTGATGCCAGCGCCGCCTTGACTGGCGTCCATGCTGGTGACACGTAAAAAGCACCAACCAATCATGGCAGTCTACCGTCCTCCCCTGGTCTCTATGCCAGTGGCATGTAAAAAGCACCCACTACACTCACTGAGTGGTTGGCGTTAGGAAGGGCATCCAGCTGTAGAAACACTGCCATATGCAGCCTCCTGGCTTCCCAGACCCCAGTTGAACCCTCCGACCCACGCTAGCATGGAAATTGGATGTTAAACGATGATGATGATGTATGTATATCCATGTAACTCCTCTGCAGCAAGACATGGCATATCCATGTAATTCCTACAACAGTAATACACCTATATCTGTCCCCTCTGTACTTTAAATCTCACAACTGCTACAAAGCTACACTCTCCCAGTTGGTAGGGTATTTTGTGTTGCAAGGTACTTGTTGACCCTGTTAATGCTGTTGCCATGTAAAAAGCACTGGCGCTGGTGCCACATAAAATCACCAATACAATCTGTAAAGTGGTTGGCATCAGTAAAGCCATCAAGCTGCAGAAACCATACCAAAACAGACAGTGAACATTGTTGTGGCTTCTAGCCTTGTCAGTTCCTGTCAAACTTTCCAACATATGCCAGCATGGAAAACAGATGTTATTATGATGATGATGATGATATACTTAGATGTACATAAATATAAACATACACCACACTTTGTCTACAACAGAGAGTTGGGAAATTCTACAGTAATTATCTTCTCTTTCTCTTAAAAGCAAGGTTTTGTGTCATTCTGGATTGACTTCCCAGCAACATTGCTGAGAAGCTTCTTCTGGAGTCTCAGTGTAGTTTCAGAAGTGGCAGAGTGATATTGGATAGGATTTTTGTTTTGCATCCTGTCTGGCAACTTCAAGAGAAATGCATTGAACAGAAGCTGGACTTGTATGAAGTCTCTGTTGATCTGAAGAAGACTTTTGATCCTGTAAATAGAAGTGCTTTATGGAATGTTCTGAATCTTCAGTGTCCTGTTAAGTGTGTTCCTCTGCTTAGATGTTTTCATGATAGAATTGAGAGTATGTGTTGAAATGGTGTTAAACAAAGCCATATATCTCTATATATAAAACTGAAATGTTTTTGGACCGCTTGGATCGCTTTCAAGGCCACTACAACCCATCGGATTGACACCAAAATTTACAGGGACATGTAAAATGAGTGACGATGCCCGTGGGCTACCTTAGAATCCCTATATGAAAAGGTGTCGTTGCTAGGGCCACAAATCCACTTTGACAAGTCCACTCCCATTCTTTTACATATCTGTCTTCCTCACTCACGCTATTTCCTCCATTCCCCTCTAACTCCCCTTCACTTTCCCTTTATAAGTTCGTCAAACGGCGTTCTTTATCTCACTGTCTGCATTCATAGAGATAATTATCATTGCCACCAACAACACACAATCATGAGAACAAATATTATGAATCAGATATTCCTTGCGTTCATTTATATATGTGTGTTCTATATATAAATATGTATATATAATGTATATATACAAAGTGTATATATCTGTATTTATGTATATTAAACTTTTTAATACTTTTTCATAGTTATATTTATTTTTAAACAAATTATAAATATAATTTAATAATTTTATTGTAAATTTAAATAATTTAAATTTTTCAATTTTATATTTTATATATTTTCTATATTATATTTTTATTTTTATGTTTTTTCAGTTTCATTTGCCTATTAGTGGTTTTATCTCTAATTTAATGTATACATATATATATATATATATATATACTTTGTATATATAATGCGTGCACACACACACACACATATACATATATATATATATATATATATATATATATATATAATGTGTGCATTATGTGGTCGGTCGATTCAGCTGAAAATATGCACACCTATGTTAAAAGTGCTGACAAGTTTGCATGACAACTATTTTTTTCCTCAAATGAAAGGCGTGACCTCTAGGACAAAATTCCTCATCTTATAAATTGTGGCCCCAGTAGACCCGAATGAAATCGGGTTATATTAACCAAAATGTGAAAAGGGGTCTAAATGGGGCTGGAAGGGGATTAAAATTTAAAGGAGCGGGTGTTTAGCAATTCTCTGTTACATCAAGCTAAAAAATTTGCGCCAGCCTTTTAATCGTCAATGTGTTGCCGTCCATGATGAAGAAGTTTTGAATGCTTGCCATGGTGAGTCTACTGTCGTGAGAAAGAATCACTTCAAAACTTGGTGTTTACGAATTTTCTTTTACATCAAGTTCAAAATTTTACGGCAGCCGTTAAACTGTCAATACGTTGCTGTCCGTCGTTAAGAAATGCCAGCCATGGTGACTCTACTATCCTCAGATTCTATCCCTTCAAACTTTGTTTCCAATATTTTATTATTTTTATTCAGCTCGCAAGTTCGTCTGTCCCTTTTAAATGTTAGCGTTTTGCTGTCTGCCTTGAAGCAGACCTTTCCGTTGCCACTGCCTGATATTTATGATTGATCTTTCTAAATATTTTATTTCTCAACTTACTCAAGATCTTTTGTTGTTTATAAATGGGAGAGAGATAGATAAAGATAGAGAGTAAGAGAAAGCGAGAGAGAGTCCGAGAGAAAGGAAGAGTAAGAGAGTGGGGAAAGTGAGAGAGAAAGGAGAGAGAAACAAAGAGGGAGAATCATCATCATCATCATCATCGTTTAACGTCCATTTTCCGTGCTAGCACGGGTTGGACAGTTTGACCGGGGTCTGGGAAGCCAGGAGGCTGCACCAGGCTCCAGTCTGATCTGGCAGTGTTTCTACAGGTGGATGACCTTCCTAACGCCAACCACTCTGTGAGTGTAGTGGGTGCTTTTTTCGTGCCGCCGGCACTGGTGCCAGGGGGGCTGGCAGCCGCAACGATCGGTTGGTGCTTTTTACGTGCCACCGGCACAAGCCAGTCAAGGCGGCGCTGCAATCGGCCACGTTCGGATGGTGCTTTTTATGTGCTGAAAGGAAGCAACAGAAAGTAACAACCACACTCTTACCTGCGCGTAGAGCGGGTCACCTTCAGCTAGTCTATATATATAAAACTGAGAATGTATGCCTGTCTGTCTGTGTGAATCACTAAAACTTGAGAACTACACGACCAATTTCATTCAAATTTTATACATGCGTTACTTGGGGTCCATGTAGTGTCATGGGCAAAAAAAAGTTTTTAAGTTCATGCCTAGGGCGAGCCCACAGCAATATCATATCTTCTCCACTATTTCAGTATTACGTGTTAAAAGTGAAACAAAAACATCTCTATTGTAATGTCAGATGCTTTCAGTTTAATATTGAAACTATTAAGTGAAACTATTATATAACTCGACAGAGTGTACTTTGAGAGAAAAGTTGGACCTAAGAAGCATCAGTTGTGGTGTGCAAGAGAGACGTTTGCGCTGGTATGGTCATGTGGTGAGAATGGATGAAGGAGTGTGTGAAAAAGTGCCACACCCTAGCAGTTGAGGAACCTGTGGAAGAGGTAGACCCAGGAAAACCTGGGACGAGGTGGTGAGCATGACCTTTGAACTTAGGTCTCACCCGAGGAAATGACTAAGGGCCGAGACCATTGGAATTATGCTGTGGCGTGAGAAGACCCGGCGGATAAGTAGGCCATAATCCCCGTGGCCTCTACCTAGGATATAGCCAGCCCACTTATGCATTCCCTCCGGTGGCATGTAAAAAGCACCATCTGATCGTGGCTGTTTGCCAGCCTCGTCTGGCACCTGTACCGGTGGCTTGTAAAAAGCACCCACTACACTCACGGAGTGGTTGGCGTTAGGAAGGGCATCCAGCTGTAGAAACACTGCCAGATCAGACTGGGCCTGGTGCAGCCTTCTGGCTTCCCAGACCCCAGTTGAACCGTCCAACCCATGCTAGCATGGAAAGCGGACGTTAAACGATGATGATGATGACGAACCATTAAGAGTGGACATCTATTTTGCTAGAAGATCCGCTATGGTCTTATATGCTACACACCGCTGTTTTCAATTCATATTAATCAAATTAATATTCAATCTTTCACCCTTATTATTTTAATTCAAATTTATATGTGTATATAATATATATAATATATATATATATATATAGATGTATATATATGGATGTATATATATAGATGTGTATGTATATGGATGTATATATATATATATTATATATATATATATATATATTATATATATATATATAATATATATTATATATATAATATATATATATATATATAATATGTATATATATATATTATATTATATATAATAAATAGATATGTATATATATATATATATATATATATATATATATATGTATATATATATTATATATGTATATATATATATATGTATATATATTATAATATATGTATATATATATATATATACATGTATTATATATATAGATGTGTATTTAACATGTATATGTATCGCTGTATATGTATACATCTATATGTATAGCTGTATAGTATAGATGTATTTCTATAGATTAGATGTACATGTAATATACACATATTACATGCATACATACCACCACACACACAGAGGCACACATACATAGGTGCAGGTGTCTTCTGCTATAGCCTCAGACCAACCAAAGCCTTGTCAGTGGATTTTGTAGACAGAAACTGAAATAAATCAATTGTATATATATATATGTATGTATATATGTAAGTCTATGTGTGTGTCTTTGTGTTTCTCCCTCATCACTGCTTCACAAAAGGTGTTCGTTTATTTACATCCCCATAACTTACTGGTTTCTTAAGAAGAAACTGATAGAATAAGTACCAGGCTTATCAAAATAAAAAAAAAGCACAAGGCAGTGTCTCTTATTTTTGTTTGGCCACTGAGTTGTATCTATCAATTTATCTTTGTGTGTGTGTGTTATACATACACATACACACACACACACACACACACACACACACACACACACACACATATATATATATATATATTGATATGCATTTCGTAGACAGGAACTGAAGCAAATCAATCGTATATATATGTATGTATATATGTAAGTGTATATGTGTCTTTGTCTCTGTGTTTGCCCTCATCACTGCTTCACAATTGCTGTTCATTTGTTTACATCCTCATAACTTACTGGTTTCACAAGAAGAAATTAATAGAATAATATAATATTTTTGTTTGCCCACTCAATTGTATCTATCAATTTATCTTTGTATGTATGTGTGTATCTATATCTATCTATCTATCTGTTTATCCATCTATCTATCTATCTCTCTCTCTCTCTCTCTCTCTCTCTCTCTCTCTCTCTCTCTATCTCTCTCTCTCTCTCTCTCATCTATCTATATATATATATATTATATATATATAACCCTAATGTGGGCCTGAACTCCCAAATTTTAGTTATTTCTTTTATGTTCCAAAACTAGGTCAAAAGTACTGAATGGATCTTTATGAAATTTGAAAATTATATTCTATGCATAAGGGCCATAACCCCCATGACAATTCATATATTTTTGCTGTTGATGAAATTTTAACCATAGATATTAGACACAAATGAAGTAATATTTATAAAATTTCATCATCTTATAAGTTAGAAAGACCCTTCCATGGGGACTTAACATCACAATTTTGTCATTTTATCTAAGCAAAAATGAATACAGTTGTGCTCTTGGAAGCTGTAGGTTACTCAAGCATAAAAGATGAGCATTATTTGTAATTCAATGGTACACAATGCAACAGTTTGCTTTGACATACACTTACATTGTGATTTCTGCAATGTGGTGCATAAATTGTCAAGTAAATGAGAGGCATCTTTGCCTCCACTGATTCAGTTGCAAAGTGTTGAGTAAAGTTATTTCATTGCAGACCTCCTTTCAGTCTTTTTATTATCACTGGGTCACACATAGTCCCCAGATTGTACATTGATTTCAAGGCCTTCCCAGGTGAGTGACTGATTATTCGAAGACATTTATAGATTGTAAATTTACACTGTCCAGTTACATATCAGTATAGTGGTCATTTGCAAACTCCAGGGGTGACACTTTCAATTCTCCTTAGCCCTCACGTCTCACAGTTGTTAATGTTGATTTCAGTTGGGTCACGTCCTTCCAATTGCTATACATTCATAATGTATCTTACGGCTGTGCCTGTCACCTAGATGGTGAGGAATCCTACATTGGGAGTGGTAACGACTAGGGTAGCTGACTGCTTATTGTGATCATTCATCTTTTCGTTTCCTGTAGCTTTGCTCTTTTTTACAAACCCAGTGAACATATATTTCTTATTTCAAAGAAATTCAAACAATAGATATAAGACCCAAGTTAAAAAGATTCTCAACAATTCAACTTCTCTGGTTGACATTAAGATGCCCACCCCCAACAGGGGCCTTAACTCTCACATTTTAGAGCTCCATGACCGTCATGTTTCAGGAGCAAAATCCTTTTAACAGGTTCAATAAGACTGGAATTTTGGAATATGCGCATAAAAATCTGTAGTATGGGATACATGTGACACGATTACAATTTTTTAGGGTGTGTAAAGAGGGAAATAACCCTCATCTGCAATTTTGATAAAATTCGAAACATAGGTATTCCAGTTCATTACAGAAAAAATATAACAGAAAAGTCTAATTCTTCAATTGAATGTAACACGGGCAACGCTAGTATATATATATATATATATATATATATATATATATATACACACCACCAACTTCATTTGCCTTGTATTTTCTTTGGTGTTCTCGATGGATTTTGAGAAGTGCTTACATGGATTCTATATGGGATACTGAACAATGGGGATGATGTTGCTGCCAAAAAAAAGGCATCCTTATATGTAAATTCTTGTATAGTGATGACTTTCATATTTATCTTGATGCTCACTCCCAGAATGATAGGCAGCATCTTATGGACTCCTTTTCAACAGCATGCAATGCATTGAGCCTAACAACCAGCCTACAAAAGACAGTCATAATATACCAATCTGCACAAGGTAAAGCCTACTCTTGTGTTTATCTATATGGACAGAAATTGTTGCTTGTGGAAAAATTTTTGTATTTAGACAGTACTGTGAAAATGACGAATATTCTTGATAATGAAATTTCCCTCCATATCAAGAAAGCCTGTGATGCATTTGGAAAATTTGTTAGAAGTTTAGGGTCTTGGTATGGAATTTCAGTTGTGACAAAATCAAAAGTCTGCAATACTTGTAATGTTGTTTTTATTGCGATCGTCTTGTCAGATCTTTGTTATTTACTAGAAACATATGAATAGGCTGTCATCTACTAAATGCTCAGTAACAAACATAAGTGACAAATTCCTTGAATTCAATAAGCAATAGCCTAGTTTCTAGCTATAGTTCTAGTAGTTGAAGATTATGATGCAGTGGTTATATGGTCAAGATGGACGACGGTGGATTCCTTAGCGATTTATATGTTGTAAGTTTGGTCAGGGTAAAAGACCAGCACACAATCTTAAATGAAATAAGAACTGCATCAAGAATATATTGGAAAAGGTTAAAATGTTGGAAAATGGAAGAGACATCATTCTAGATCATTCATTATAGATAAAATCAGTGCATCATCACTGGAAGGAATTTGAATGAAATTGTACTGAGCATGAAAATCTCAAGAGAGATGTTCATAAGGGTCTTGATGTTAATCTGCCTGAGAATGTTGGTTTAACATGTAACAAATGTGGTTGTTTCTAAGACAGACATACCATAGAAGTCACCAGAGAAGCCACACACACACAGAGGAACATTATTAACTATACATTGTGCAGCATCTCTTCTTGCAGTGAATGTGGAAAAGAATGTGCATCAGGAGACAGAGTGAAATGCCATGACAATTCACCAAAGCAATACTATAACACCATCATTGGTGCCCATCATTGTGATATATCAAAAGCCACATCAATGTTGCTTATGTTCAAAAGAACTATCAAGTAGTGGCATTATTTGAAATGAAGTTGCAACTATTATATATTGTGTGTGTGTGAGAGAGAGAGAGAGAGAGAGAAGAAAAAAAATATTACTATACTGCTGAGTATTGTGCCTTATTTTATGAAAATTACAAAATGGTTTTTACCTTCAAAAGAGAAATGCAAGTTGTACATATATGTGTTCATATACAAGCACATATGTCATTATAGTATATTCTACATATACTCAGTACTATATACTGTGTATTGGTATGTATGTATGTATGTATGTATGTTGTGCTGCTGGACTTGGTGTTCTGGATATGGTGCTGAGGAGGGAGCAGTAACTTCCTGAAGTATGTATACACCCATTACCTGTTTTTCTGTCTTCGTTTGCATTGTTTACATGAATATGTTCATGTGAAAAGTGTTGTAACTTTCAGTACTGGCTCTAGAGTCTGACTTGTTGAAAATCTGTGTTATTTCTCACAAAAAGCTTTTCATATCCTCTCTTAATTATTGTCTGGATGGTGTTTGTATTTTCTTTCTAAAGTTGGGATCCTTCATTTGCTTGCAATGTGCCCACCCTTCCAGCCCCACTATCTATACCCACTCTACTCATTCCCATCCCCAAACCTATACCCTTTCACCACCCACTATACCTACACCCTTTACTCGTTCTGAAAACCTATCTTCTGTACCAGAATCTCTCTTAACAACCCTTCTGTTGCTCTTCCCTCCTTTTTTCTCTCTCAGTAGTGTCTCACCTCTGTTACTGTAATATGAATGCCATAGCTTGTATGCTTTGCACCAAAATGTAACTGAAGAGAACCTATCAATTAACTAATCAACTAATAAATTTTGATTTATCTTAGTATTAAGTAGGATTGTAAAGCACACTCACCTCCAGTAGATGCAGGAAATGTGACATGAATGAATAATGGTTGATTAACTGTGAGGACAACTGACATGTGTGTTACTGGCAAATGCTTGTTGAAAGTTTCTTTTTAGATGCTGTATGCTGTCACCCATCCCTGTTCCCTCCTACCTCCCATTTCACTTCCTTACAGTTGGCACTGTCACTGTAGGCACATTGAAAGGTAGGTCTGGTGAGATAGTTGAGATGTCTCAGTGGAAGTGTGCCAATGTGTGTTGTATTCAAGAAGAAGGGTGGAGGGGAGCTTCATCCAGGTTCCTCACAGGCAAAGAACATAAGTATAAAATCTTCTAGGAAGACAATAATGGTGGGGTAGGTGGTGTTAGCATACTTTTATTTAATAAATTGGTGGATAAGGTAATTGAGGTACTCAGACTGTGAGAGAGGATACTTAAGCTTAGATTAGTTACACAAGGTAGTACAGCAACAATTATTTCCACCTGTGCTCCTCAACCATATCTACCAAATGAACAAGAGGATCGATTTTGCAGACTGCTTCAAGGACAAATGCCAGTGACCTTATTTTCATGACTGGTGACTTCAGTGGACATGTTGGACAGCATCCAGTTGGCTTCGGTGGTGTACATGGTGTACCTTCTGGGGTGAGAAATCTACCCCTTATCATAGGTTAGTCATTAGTGACCTCAGACTTCAGGCTAGAAGAATTCCAAGAAGCAGACCAGTCTAGAAAAGAAGGATTTGGAAGCTTAAGTATCAGTGATTTAAAGACACTTTAAATGAAGCATTTGATGAAGAAAGGTTACAGAAATGTAACCTAGAGGACAACTTGGAGTTTCTACAGGTTAATTTAGTGAGAGCCACTGACAAATTTGTGCCTGGTGCAAAGTCCCAACTAGATGTAGGGACATGGTTGTAGGACAGTGTAGTAGACAGGGCCATTAGACAAAGAAACAGGCCTGGAAGAATTGGAAGAGTAGTGGCATCAGAGAACTACATTAGATAGACTGAACGGAATTAAATTTTGTTCGATTATTATTGTAAAAATATTGATTTCTATATTTGTTATTTGATAATTATAAGTTACGATATGTATATTTATTTCATCATCATCATCGTTTAACGTCCGCTTTCCATGCTAGCATGGGTTGGACGATTTGACTGAGGACTGGTGAACCAGATGGATGCACGAGGCTCGAATCTGATCTGGCAGAATTTCTACAGCTAGATGCTCTTCCTAACGCCAACCACTCCAGAAGTGTAGTGGGTGTTTTTACGTGCCACAAGCAAGAGGGCCAGTCAGGCAGTACTGGCAACGGCCATGCTCAAATGGTGTTTTTTCGTACCACCTGCACAGGAGCCAGTCCAGTGACACTGGCAACAACATTGCTCAAATGTTTTTTCATGTGCCACCGGCACAAGTGCCAGTGAATTGACGCTGGTAACGATCACGCTCAAATGGCACTTTTTACGTGCCCCTTGCGTGGAAGTCAGTTAGCTGCTCTGGCAATGATCATGCTGGGATGGGGCTCTTAGCGCTCCACTAGCATGGATGCCAGTTATCGAATTTGATTTTGATTTTACTTGCGTCAACAGGTCTTCGCAAGCAGAGTTTAGTGTCCAATGAAGGAAAGGTATGCATAAGTGGGTTGGTTACACCCCTGGCATAAGCCATGAGGTTATGGTCTCATTTGGCTTGCCGGGTCTTCTCAAACACAGCATATTTCCTAGGGTCTTGGTCACTAGTCATTGCCTCGGTGAAGCCTAAAGTTCGAAGGTCGTGCTTCACCACTTCATCCCAGGTCTTCCTAGGTCTGCCTCTTCCACAGGTTCTCTCAATTGTTAGGGTGTGGCACTTTTACACACAGCTATCATCATCCATTCACGCCACATGACTATACCAGCACAGTTGTCTCTCTTGCACTTTAGATCTGATGCTTCTTAGGTCCAACTTTTCTCTCAAGATACTTAACTCTGTCAAGTATGCACACTGACATTACACATCCATCAGAGCATACTGGCTTCATTCTTCGCGAGCTTACTCATGTCCTCAGCAGTCACGGCCCATGTTTCACTGCCATGTAGCATGGCTGTCTGTACACATGCGTCATACTGTCTACCTTTTACTCTGAATGTAAGAGCTCTCTGAACTTTGCCCAGGCTATTCTTTTCTAGCAGCTACACTTTCAGCGCACCCTCCTCCGCAACTGACTTGGTCACCTAGGTAATGGAAGCTATCAACTACTAGTTTTTCTCCCTGGAACATGGTGGAAGTTGTTCTCTGCACATTTTCAGTGTTTATTGCTCCTGAGCATCTGCCACATACAAAAACTATCTTCCCAGTTAGCCTTCCTTTGATATTGCTGCACCTCTTATGTGTCCATAGCTTACACTGGGTTCATCTTATAGAGTATCTACCTATGCCTTTTCTACAGATCGAGCAAAGCCATCTACCTGAAGGGATTTGTGATTTGTCTGCCCCCCTTATTAGGAATTTTGGTTTTAGCTAGGTTGACTCTAAGGCCCTTCGATTCTAGTTTTGCTAGTGACTCAGCAATTAGGGCAAGGTCATCAGCATAGGGGAGCTCCCAGGGGCATCTTGTCTTGAATTCATCTGTTATTGCCTGGAGGACTATGATAAATAGGAGGAGACTGAGGACTGAACCTTGGTGGGCTGTACCTTTATCTGGAATTCTTCACTGTATTCATTGCCAACCCTCACCTTACTGACAGCGTCCCTGTACTTAGCTTGCACAGCTCTTACTAACCATTCATCTATCCCTAGTTTCCTCATTGACCACCAGATAAGGGATCAGGAAGACCCTGTTAAAGGCTTTCTCCATGTCAACGAAAGGCAGGTACAGAGGTTTATCTTTGGCTAAGTATTTCTCCTGCAGCTGTCTCACCAGAAATATAGCATCAGAGGTGCTTTTTCCTGGCATGAACCCAAACTGCATCTCATCTAAACAGACTCTCTCCCTAATTAGTTGGGCTATGACCCTCTCTGTGACCTTCATTACCTGATCCAACAGCTTGATATCTCTGTAATTATTTGTATCTAAAGCATCACCTTTACCTTTGTAGCAGTTGACTATAGTGCTGCTACACCAGTCATTGGGTATGACTCCTTCATGTATCACCTGGTTAACTATACAGGTGGCTAGGCTATAGCCAACACTGCCAGATATTTTGAGCATCTCTGCAGTGATTCCTGATGGGCCGGTGGGCTTTCCCTGTCTTCATACTCTTAATTGCTTTATCTACCAATGTACTGTCAACTCGGATTGCTGGTCCCTCTGTTGGGTTGACATTCGGCAAACTCTATTTCTATCATTCATTTTCTTTATTGAGCAACCTTTCATAGTGGCGTCTTCAAACCTCTCTCTAGGCAGCCTAGTTTAGTGCAAGTGAACCATTATCCATGCAGACACATTTCTCTCCTACCACATCACGATTCTGTCTCACACACTTTCTTGCAACACGAAGTATCTCAAGTCGTTGGTCCTCACGGTGCAGAACATTGGCAAATTTTTCCTTATCTGCTTCCCCTCTAGCTAAATAAACCTGTCTCCTAGCTTCCCAGTCTGATACAATTCCCTGTTACCACTATTCTTCTAGTCCTTCCTTCCAAGCCTGTTTCTTTTGTCTAACAGCCCTGTCAACAACATTGTTCCACCACCACGTTATTTTGGGTCGAGAGGGAACTTTGCACCAGCCACAGATCTGGTCAGTGGCCCTCAGCAGGTCCCATAGAAACCTCCAGTTGTCTTCTATATCGTGTGAAGCTATATCCCCTTCTATTTCGTCAAAGGCTTCAAGTAATATGTCTTATTTTTATTATTGTCGTTATCTTGTGAACGATAATCTTAACGTATTACATAAATTTACATTGGGAAATAGTTTTGTAAGACAAAATCTTATTGAATGGGTAGGAATTTTTATTTGTTATGTAATATTGCATTTAAGTAAATACTTTTAATAATAATAGGAACTTTGAATAATTCTATTAATGAGTGTAACATTAAATCTATATATAAATTTATTATATAAGTTTAACTAATTTCATCATCAACATCATTATCGTTTAACATCCGTTTTAAACGATGATGATGATGATGATGATGAAATTAGTTAAACTTATATAATAAATTTATATATAGATTTAATGTTACACTCATTAATAGAATTATTCAAAGTTTGTGTGTATATATTTGAACCATTTTTCTATTTTTAATTATTGTAGTTATAGTTTGTAGTAGTATTATGTATATAAGTTAGAATGAAGTTTTTTAGTATATATTACATAATTAGAATAAGATTTCCCACTGATATTGACGTTAGAGAAGCGAACGAAGTTGACTCTCAACATAAAATCTCGGACATAACCTTCACTGCCACTGACATCATAGCAGCAATAAATGAGGTCAAATACTACTCTGCTGTAGGCCCTGATAGATTCCCCGCTAGTCTCCTGAAGGAATGTAGACACCAACTTGCAGTCCCTCTGACCAACCTCTGGAGAAATTCGTTAGATGCAGGTTATATACTGAAACAGTTTCTATCCCAGTCAGTCATCCCGGTTTTCAAACAGGGAAACAGATCCCTCGCACTCAACTATCGCCCAATCTCACTCACCTCTTACATCATCAAAGTGTTTGAAAGAGTGTTAAGATCAAGGATGGCTGACTTCCTGGAGACCCAGCAACTCCTAAATGCAAATCAGCATGGCTTTCGCTGTGGCAGGGACTGTCTAACACAGCTCTTACACCACATTGAAGATGTACTCAAAGCCTTGGGAACAGGTTCGAACTCTGATGTCATATATCTTGACTTCAGTAAAGCGTTCGACAGGGTAGACCATAATATCCTACTCTCAAAATTGGCAAATGTTGGAATCCGTGGAAAAGTTCTACACTGGATCAAGTATTTCCTGGCGAATAGAACACGACATGTTGTAGTTGATGGAGTCCACTCAAGCCCAGCAAAAGTCACCAGCGGTGTCCCCCAGGGAACTGTCTTGGGTCCGCTGCTCTTCATAATCTACATAAACGACCTTTCCAGTGTCGTACATTACTGCAAAGTGAAAATATTTGCTGATGACACCAAGCTCCAGCAAATCATCAATGAAGAAGCAGACCGAACTCAACTCCAGTCTGATCTATATGCTGTGAGTCAATGGGCAGACAGAAACAAAATGCAACTGAACGAGGGAAAATTTGAGCTGATGCATTTTGGAAGAAATTCCTCACTAAAACAGCCATACTCTCTTCCTTCAGGGGAACTGCTCACAGCCTCTAACAACATCAGAGACCTAGGTGTAATTGTTGATGACGATCTCAGTTGGAGTGCACACGTCAACAAGAAGGTCGATATAGCTCGTAAGATGAGTTCCTGGATCTTAAGAACTTTCCGGTTCAGAGAACAAGGTGTCTACTCCTTTGTACGGCCACACCTCGAATACCTCGAATACTGCCCACTGTGGTCTCCCCATACAAGACAAAACATCTCGAGGATTGAATCACCCCAGAGAGCACTCACTAAACGAATTGAAGGCATGGCTGCTCTCGATTATTGGGATCGCCTTAAAGCCTTGAAACTCTACTCTCTCCAGCGTCGCCGTGAGCGGTACATCATTTGTACGATGTGGAGAATATACCGCCAACTTTGCCCAAACGACCTGAACATAAGCTTCAAGGTTCATCCAAGACTGGGACCACGGGCCATACGTCCCCTGCCCAATTCAAGATCACAGCATACATATACACTACAACATAATTTCTTTTCCTCAACAGGCCCTGCCCTATTTAACATTGTCCCGAAAGAGATCAAAGAGGAACAGGATCCCATCAACTTTAAACGGAGTCTGGATAGATTCCTTCAAGGAATACCAGATAAGCCACCCATAATTGGATACAACTCACCCAACAAAAACTCACTACTTGAATGGACCATAAGCAAAACTTGACTTAAACAGGATTCAAATAATCCTATCAGGTGGTGCTATTAAGTTAGACATGGCCTGGACCAATCATTGGTCGAAACACATCTAAGTTTATCTAAGTTTAAGTTTATATAAATAATTTAATGGATATAGATTAAATTATTGTATTTTAGCTTCACTATATTATGTATTTTATATATATATCTCTATATATATAAAACTGAGAATGTGTGTCTGTCTGTCTGTGTGTTTCCCTAAAACTTGAGAACTACACAACCAATTTCATTCAAATTTTACACATGCTTTACTTAGAGTCTGGGGAGTATCATCGGCAAAAAATATTTTTAACTTCATGCCTAGGGCGAGCCCACAGTAATATCATATCTTCTGCATTACGATTCCCTAAAACTTGAGAACTACACAACCAATTTCATTCAAATTTTACACATGCCTTACTTAGGGTCCATGTAGTTTCATGGACAAAAAAAATGTTCAACTTCTTGCCTAGAGCAAGCCCATAGCTATATCATATCTTGTCCACTATTTCAGTATTACGTGTTAAAAGTGAAACAAAAACATTTCTCTATTTTATGTCAGATGCTTTCACTTTAACAATAAAAATAATAATAACAATTGAATTATATATAGTAAGTAGTAATTAAAATCAAACTAAAGTATAATATAATTGTAACATAACAAAAGTAAAAATAGCAATTGGTATAAAATTGCATCAATGACTTGAACTTGAATAAGTGGCTTCACATGAATGGGAATAAATTGAAAATAAAATTAGCGTGCAGAAATGGAATAGTCCAGATGGACTATTATACATAAAGGACTATAGCTTCAACTGCATACAATTGTTATTATTATTACTGTTTAACTATTGTTATCACGTTTGTTGGTTCCTCGTAAGGGAAACGTTGTTGTGCTGCATTTGTTAAATAATTGTAAACTGTACCCTTCCCCCTTTGGGAGAAGGAGCTTTGGTTATTGTTTAAAAATTGAATTGTATCCCTGTTTGGGGAAATTGACAATATTTTCACCGTTTACACGGAAGCATTATTGTTAGAATGCCGTCGATAGAAGAAAGTCCAAAAATGAATTTCACTGAAGCCGTCGGCAGGTGCGAACTCATTAAAATTAAAATGGAAGAAATACAAGCCTATTTCGGAATGATTACTGACAAAGACGGTGAATCTAGGATAACACCAACAAACAAAATAAAAAATTAAATTAAAGAAAAGACTATTGTCTATAAAATATACAATGTAGAGAAGAAAAAAAGATTTGAACACCTGGAGGAAAGCACCATCGAAAAGTGTCTTGATGCGACTGAAAGATATAACTTTGTATTTTGTATTTTAAGTGTAGATGTATATATATAGATGTACAAGTAATATGTACACATATATACATGCACTAGTACTATGACCCAGCAATGACAGGTCATAATGCTTGTATATATATATATATATATTGTTTTAAATATTTTGTTTTAATTACTTTTAATTTTCGTTATTTTTTCTTCTATAAGCTAAAATATATTTTCATAGATGAAATAAATATTTCTATCTATTTATTCTAGTTTTATTTACACCATGTTTTTAATGATATAAATATATTATAAACACTTAGTCCTTTGTATTAAGTTTAAAGATTTAGTAATCAGAATATATTCGATAAGATATTTCGTGTTTTTGTTTTAAGATATATTTGTTGAATTTTGTTGGATTTTTTTATTAGAAAATTACATATTTTTATATATATCATCATCATCATCAGCATCGTTTAGCGTCCGCTTTCCATGCTGGCATGGGTTGGATGGTGCAGCTGGGGTCTGGGAAGCCAGAAGGCTGCACCAGGCCCAGTCTGATCTGGCAATGTTTCTATGGCTGGATGCCCTTCCTAACGCCAACCACTCCATGAGTGTAGTGGGTGCTTTTTACGTGCCACCTGCACGGAGGCCAGGCCAGGCTGGCAATGGCCACGATCGGATGGTGCTTTTTACATGCCACCGGCACGGAAGCCAGTCAGGGCGGCACTGGCAATGGCCACGTTCAGATGGTTCTCTTATGTGCCACCAGCACTGATATCACAGCAACAGTTTCCATTCATGTTGATCAATTTTGATTTTTGATTTTTTCCATTTTTGATTTTTTGATTTTTTGACTTTCACTTGCCTCAACAGGTCTTCACAAGTAGGGTTTTGTGTCCCAAGAAGGAAAGGTATGCATAAGTGGACTGAGGCCATGGGTGATGGTCTCACTTGTCCTGCCGGGTCTTCTCACGCACAGCATACTTCCAAAGGTCTCGGTCTCTAGTCATTTCCTCGGTGAGACCTAAAGTTCGAAGGTCGTGCCTCTTCCACAGATTCCCTCAACAGCTAGGGTGTGACACTTTTTCACACAACTATCTTCATCCATTCTCGCCACATGGCCATACCAGCGCAAACGTCTCTCTTGCACACCGCAACTGATGCTTCTTAGGTCCAACTTCTCTCTCAAGGTACTTACACTCTGTCGAGGATGAACACTGACATTACACATCCATTGGAGCATACTGGCTTCATTTCTTGCGAGCTTACGCATATCCTCAGCAGTCACGGCCCATGTTTCACTGCCATGTAGCATGGCTGTTCGTACACAAGCATCATACAGTCTATCTTTTACTCTGAGCGAGAGGCCTTTTGTCCCTAGCAGAGGTAAGAGCTCTCTGAACTTTACCCAAGCTATTCTTACTCTAGCAGTTACACTTTCAACACACCCGCCCCCACTACTGACTTGGTCACCTAGGTAACGGAAGCTATCAACTATTTCTAATTTTTCTCCCTGGAAAGTGACGGAAGTTGGTCTCAGAGCATTTTCAGTGTTTATTGCTCCTGAGCATCTGCCACATACAAGACATTGCTGCACCTCTTGTGTGTCCATAGCTTACACTTGGTGCATCTTATAGAGTTTCTACCTATGCCTTTCCTACAGATCGAGCAAGGCCATCTACCTGAAGGCGTTTGTGACTTGTCTACCTTCCTACTTATTAGGACTTTGGTTTTAGCTAGGTTGACTAGGTTGATATATTTATATTTTCTTATAAGATAATATCCGTACATTTATTTAATTATTTTATCGTTTTTATCTTGCACCTGATGAGTGACTATATTTAAATTGAATTGATTTTACTGTTATCAATTTGAAAATATAGCCACAAGACACGTGTAGTCTATTTACTAATTTTACACTATTATTTCATACTTTATTTAGTTCTAGTTAAATGTTTTATTGTATCTTTAATTTTTTTCTATATGGTATGATTTAAGTATATCATTGTTGAATTGCTACATGGTGGTTCTTCTCTAATTTATATACATGTATACACACACACACACACACACACACACAAATACATATATATATATATATATATATATACATACACATATGAAAGGGTGCTGAAAAGTTTCTGGATTTGAGTAGAAAAGGATTAGTTAATTATAATTTCATTCAATATATTCCTCTCCCAGATTCACACACTTATTGCAGTGGTCCTTCAATTTTTCTAAGCTCTGTAAAAAAAACTCAGAAGGCTGTGATACTCTTAAAGCCAAGAACTTTTCAGCACCCCTTCATGTACAGGTGTGGTTGCACAGCTGAGAAGCATGCTTCCCAGTCATATGTTTTAGAGTTTAGCGCCCTCATATGGTACCTTGAGAAAGTGACTTCTTTTATAACCTTTTTCACCAAAGCCTTGTTAGTGGATTTTGTAGATGGAATCTGAAAGAAGCCTGTGTGTGTGTGTGTGTGTGTGTGTGTGTGTGTGTGTGTGTGTGCATGTACCCTTGTGTAGACCTTAGATGATGGTTGTTAAATGCATTATCATCATACAAGGAAGGTTTTTTTGTCTTTAGTCTTCTATGAAAATATATCTAGCTATGGGAAAATATACCTTGCTTGGAAACAGCCGAAGTTGTTGACATGGTAACATGAAGGGCATCCTACCATAGAAAATATGCCTCAACAAATTCCATCTAATCTATGTATGCAAGCGTGTAAAAGTGGATATTAAATGCTGCTTCTGCTATATACAAGGGTTGGTTGAAAAGTTCATAGGCTGACCAAGATACTCTTATGGAATGTGACCAAACGACTTTTATTTTTCAACATAGTCTCCTTTACAGTGTACACATTTCTTCCATTGGTGAAGAAGATTTCATCCTGTTGGTCAAAAATGTTGCCAACAGTAGATATCACATCATTATCACTGCAATACTGATTCCTAACCAAGTAGTTTTTCATGTTGGGGAACAGATTATAGGCAGAAGAGTCCAAATCAGAAGAATGGGGAAATTGATCAATCAGTATCAATCAGTTCATAGTTACAATCACACAGAGCAGCCATTGAAACCAAGGACATGTGTATTGGAGCATTGTCCTGACAAAACAAACCCCATTTTGTCAGTTTTCTGAATGGCTTTCGCAACTGCCTCAGCAAGTTTGCATATTACTCTCCATTGATGGTGTAACCCTTTTGAAGATAGTCAATAAACACAATGTCCATCACCTTCCCTGAAAATGAAACAACCATAGTCTTCTCTGGTGCAGGTGAGAAGGAGTGTTTCCACTGTATATTTTGTCTCTGTCTCTCACTCAAAGTGATGAGCCCAACACTCATCGTGGGTTTGGAAATGTGCAAGGAACTGAGCTAGATCCATCAAACAATGTCAGATTTTCCCATGATGTGATCAGCCTGATTTGCTTTTGATCAGGTGTCAGAAGACAAAACATTCACAAAGAACAAACCTTCATCATGCTAAATTCATTGTACAGAATATTTTCAACTCTCTCACAGGATATGCTAACATCATTGGCTATTTATCATTGTCTGTATCCCTCACCATGTGGTGAACATGATCAATGTTTTTCTTCAATGGTGGCAGTTTCAGGATGTCCAGACCTTGGGTCATCTTCATTTATTCTCAGTTCCCATTCTAAATTCAGATGCCCACTTTTGCACTATTGATAAAGGTGGAGCGTCACCCTAATGTAGGAACCATGTTGGCATGAATGTCCTTGGTGGTGAGGGGTATAAAACATTTTTCTGCAGATACTTGATAACATTAGGGTGCTAAATTTTATCTATTTTCAAGAGAAGTCACTACTAGTTACTTTTGAAGTCTTCTTTGAACATTGATATGTCAGTCTAGCAAGAAAGAACACAGTTATGAATAAGAAGTGTTGGAATTAATGCATGCAGGATTTCATGGCTCTAGCATCACTCCTTCATAGTCAGCCTATGAACTTTTCAGCCCACTTGTAATTCATTACTTTCTCTAATAATTTCTAGAATCTAAAATCATATTCCTTTAAATACTTGACATAAGTTGTCTTGTGATTCTATTCTTTGCTTTGCTGCTATTTCAATTTTTTTGTGGTGATGCTAACCTGTAATTCATTACTTTCTCTAATAACTTCTAGAATTGTATCCCTTTAGATACTTGTCATAATTCTCTTGTTTCTATCACTCTTTGCTTCCGTTTCGATTTTCTTGAGGTGAAGCTAGCCATCTCTTCCATTTCCTTATTGTCCTTTGCTGCTATTTTGATTTTCTTGTGGCAAAACCCGCCTCTTATTTGACTACTTCCAGCTGTAGATTATACAAAGAACCCTTTCGCACATGGTATCTTTCAAACCTCAACTTGCTCTCCTATTTGGTACCATCATATCATGACGCAAAATGTCCAGCCACTAAATTAAGAAACGTCTCTAGTTTTTTAATCATTCATCATTCTTTTTATTCATTTAACATTTACTACTAACATGTTAACATTCTTCAGTTAAAATAACTTTGTGATCTGTAATTTGCTACTTTTTCTAATAATTTCTAGAATCTAGAATCGTATCCCTTTAAATACTTGTCATAGTTCTCATGTGTTGCTATCATTCTCAGTTTCACTGTTATTTCGATTTTCTTGTGGCAAATCTAACCTGTAATTTGTTACTCTCTCTAATAACTTCTAAAATCATATCTCTTTAAATGCTTACCATAATTCTCATGTGTCTCTATCATTCTTTGCTTCAGTGTTTCAATTTTCTTGTGGAAAAGCTAGCCGTTTCTTCCATTTCTTGTTTGTGATGCACCCACCCTTTCCTGCCCCCACCACCTATACCGGAAATCCCTTCTCTCATACCGGAAATCCTGGAAGTGTGGGGGCAGCAGGGAACTGTATCTTATAGCCAGAAGGGAAGCTAGGAGACAGGTATATCTAGCCAAGAGGGAAGAAGAAAAGAAAAAGTTTGCCTATGTTCAGTGTCATGAGGACCAAAGAACTGAAGTATTTTGGATTGTAAGACAGTGTGTGAGAGAAAGTTCTGATGTCATAGGGGAGAACTGTGTCTGCATGGATGATGAGCACTTATTTTTAATGAGTCTGCAAATAAAGTGGCTTGGAGATGCTATTATGAAAGACTGCTGAATGTTGAAAATGAATGGCACGAGGAGAGTCTACCAAATGTCAACCCAACTGAGAGACCAGCTACCTGAATCGACAGTACCTTAGAAGACAAAGCAATTAAGGCTATGAAGACAGGGAAAACCTCTGACCCATCAGGAATCACTGCTGAGATGCTTAAAATATCTGTCAGTGTTGGTTATTGTCAAGTCACCCGTTTTGTAAATCAGGTAGTTCATGAAGAAGTCCTACCTAATAACTGGTGTGGCTGCACCATAATCAACTGCTACAAAGGTAAAGGTGATGCCTTAGATAGAAATAATTTCAGAGGTATTAAATTGTTGGATCAGGTGATGAAAGTTACAGAGAGTCGTAGCCCAATTAATTAGAGAGAGATTTAGTTGAGATACAGTTTGGGTTTGTGCCATGTAGAAGCACCACTGATGCTATATTTCTGGTAAGGCAACTGCAGGGAGAAATACCTAGCCAAAGATAAACTTCTGTAATTGGCTTTTGTTGACCTGGAGAAAACTTTAACAGAGTCCTCCAATCCCTTATCTGGTGGTCAATGTGGAAACTAGGGATAGACGAGTGGTTGGTGAGAGCCATACAAGCCTTGTACAGGGACACTACCAGTAAAGTGAAGGCAGGCAAATAATTCAGGGTACAAGTAAAGGTTCACCAAGGATCAGTGCTCAGCCCCCTATTATTCATCATAGTCCTCCAGACAATAACAGAGGAATTTGAGACAGGTTGCCCCTGGGAGCTCCTCTATGCTGATGACTTTTCTCTTATAGCTGAATCACTACTTGAACTAAAGATGAAGTTCTAGGTATGGAAGCAAAATCTAGATTCAAAGGGCCTTAGAGTTAACCTAGTGAAAACCAAAGTCACATGTAGTAGGAAGGCAGAGAAATCACAAATCCCTTCAGTTAGATGATCCTGCTCAACCTGTAGAAAAGTGTAGTTAGAAACTCCATCAACTGCCCGATGGGCATGTTGAGGGGTAGTAGATAGCTTCCATATACTAGGTGACAAGTTAGTAGTGGATGGTTTGGTTTCCAAGGGTAGGCTGTGAAAAGATTTGTGTTAGGCAAAGTTCAGAGAGCTTCTACCCTTTGCTGGCAATGAGGCCTTTCTCTCAGAGTGAAGCAGAGTTTGATGGTTTTTAATGGGTTTTTTTGATGCTGTGTGTGAACAGATTTGTTGCATGACAGTGAAACATGAGCTTTGACAGCTGAGGATATGTGTAGGCTTGAAAGAAATGAAGCCAGTATATTTCGTGGATGTGCAATGTCAGTGTGCATGTTTGACAGAGTGTAAACATCTTGAGAGAAAAGTTAAGCAAAAGAGGAATGAGGTGTGCAAGAGAGACGACTGTGCTGGTATGGTCATATGATGCGTATGGATGAGGACAGCAGTGTAAAGAAGTGCCAATCTTTAACTGTGGAGGGAACCTGTGGTAGAGGTAGACTCAGGAAGACATGGAGTGAGGTGGTGAAGCATGATCTTCAAACTTTGAGCCTTGCAGAGACAGTGACTGGTGACCAAGACCTTTGGTGATGTACTATGCTTGAGAGAACCCATCAAGCTAAGTGCACCTGTGTTGGTGGCACATAAAGAACATCTTTTGAATATTAGGCCTGACAGAGGCAAAGTGGCTGAGTTCCTTTCGAGCATTGGGCCTAACAAAGGCAAAGTGGCTGAGTTCCTCTCAAGCATTGGACCTCACAGAGGCAAGTTGGCTGAGGTCTTTTCAAACATTGGGCCCGACAGAGGCAAAGTGGCTGAATTCTGTTCAAGTATTGGGCCTCACAGAGGCAAGTTGGCTGAGTTTCTTTCAAGTGTTGGGCCTCATGGAGACGATAACCAAGACCTTTGGCATTATATTGTGCTTGAGAAGATCCATCAAGCCAAACAAAATCATAGTTGTGGAAGATACCGTTGTTACGCAAACTGGTACCCATGTCAGTGGCACACTAAAAGCACCCCTTACCTCTTGGAGTGGTTGGTGTTAGGAAGGGCATATAGTCATAGAAAACCATGCCAATGAGACTGGAGTCTGGTGCAGCCTTCCAGCATGCAGCCCAGTCAAATGTCCAGCCATGCTGCATGGACAATGGATGTTAAATGATGTTATAATATATATTATAATATATCATCTTCATTTAACATCCACTGACCATGTTGCATGGGCATGGTTGATAGTTTGACCAGGGCTGGTAAGCTCGAGGCACGCACCAGACTCCAGTCTGATTTGGTATGGTTTTTACAGCTGGATGCCCTGGTGGTAAGAATTTGCTTCCCAGCCACATGGTTCCAGGTTCAGTCCCACTGTGTGTCACATTGGGCAAATGTCTTCTAGTATGGTTTCATCAACCAAAACATTGTGAGTGGATCTGGTAGACAGAAAGAAAGAAAAGCCATCACATATATATGTCTTTGTGTCTGTGTTTGTCCACCGCCTCCACTTGACAACCAATGTTGGTGCATTAATTAGCAGTTAAGCAAAAGTGACTGATAGAATAAGTACCAGACTTAAAGCAATAGATAATGAAATTAGTTCATTCAACTGAAATTCTTCAATGTGGTGCCCCAGCATGGCCATAATCTAATGATTGAAAGAAAAAATAAACACGAGAGCAAAGCATCCTTCCCTTTTAGTTTTATAGGTTCATGCTCAAAGTGGATCCATCATTCATGCGTACCATCTTTGCTACATTCACCCACCTTTTATTAAAATTTTCACTAGTCAAAACTTCCCTTCTACTTAAATCTTCTTTTAGAAATACTAAAAAAGTTGATGACAGGTGGCCAGAGAGAAAGTAGGTCTCTAAAATTTCAAACAAGTCCACCATACACACTCTTTCACCATAGCCGCCGTTCCATGAAGGAAGGTGGTGGGGCAATATTTATGATAGACTCAGTTGACAACTGGTCTTGTCCCACACGTATTTATATATATATATATATATATACCATATTTTCCAGCATATAAAGCACACATTTTGCTTTTTAAAATTAACAAAATTCCTCAAAAATTGCCCTGTCCTTATATGTTGACACTCAGGCTTTGGGTAGACTTGGTTAATATTATTAATGATGGACAATACTGGTAGCAGTGGAGGTCAGTGGGGATATTTGGTAGCGTTAAGATAATTATCATAACTTATCCTACCAAAAGATGTCAGTTCAGATTTTTGTGATTCCTATGTATGAATGTGTGAGATATTTAGTTTGGGTTAGCTGTAATTTCTTTCTTGTAGATTAGGCCTACTAAAATTGATCTGTGTCTTATATACCCCAACATACTGTGTGTATATACTATATATATATATATCTATATATATATATATATATATATATATTATATATATATATATATATATATAAATACAAAATGGAGACAAGAACGCAAAAGATCCAGACAGTTATGTGATACAAAAAAGGGACAACAAAACATCCAGACAGACAATACAAAGAAAACAGGACAGTTCATTCGGAGTTCTCTTTCCTCAGTCGATTTCCAGATTATCTTTGCAATTTTGGCTGGTAGATAGATAAATAGATATCTCTTTTACTCTTTTACTTGTTTTAGTCATTTGACTGTGGCCATGCTGGAGCACCTTCTTTAGTCGAGAAAATATACCCTAGAGCTTATTCTTTGCAAGCCTAGTACTTATATCAGTGTCTTTTGTTGAACTGCTAAGTTACAGGGATGTAAACACACCAGCATCGGTTGTGAAGCGATGTTGGGGGACAAACACAGACACACAAACATATACACACACACACACACATATATATATATACACATATATGATGGGCTTCTTCCAGTTTCCACTCACAAGGCTTTGGTTCGCCCGAGGCTATAGTAGAAGACACTTGCCCAAGGTGCCACTCAGTGAGACTGAACCCAGGACTATGTGGTTAGTGAGCAAGCTACTTACCACACAGCCACTCCTGCACCTATTATTATATTTCAAGATGGTTTTTATTTTCTTTCTTTTTTTTTTGCCAAATAAACTCATACACTATTCTTATTCTTCACTTCAGGTTTATTATTGTTCTTTAGCATAGCTGCAAAAACACATGTAAGATCTGACAGGCTGATTATTAATTATGTAACTACTCAATATTATTCTACTGGAAAGGAACATTATGTTCTTGCGAGAGATATTTTCCTTTTATAAATACACTACTAAACCTCTATGTATTAAGTTATCATGAAAAGCATTAACCAGAAATGCCCCCTAACAGACTCCCGTGCCAATGGTATGTAAAAAGCACCATCCAAACATGCTTGAAGCCAGTGCCCCCAACTGCCTCCCATGCCGGTGGTACGTAACAAGCACCATCCGAATCGCGATCGATGCCAGTGCTATCTGACTGACTCCCATGCTGGTGGCACTTAAAAAGCACTCAATACACTCTTGGAGTGGTTAGCGTTAGGAAGGGCATCCAGATGAAGAAACCTTGCTAGATCAGATTGGTGCCTGGCGCAGCCTACTGGCTTGCCAGTCCTCAGTCAGACTATCCAACTCATGCCAGCATGGAAAACAGACGTTAAACAATGAGGAGGAGGAGTATGATGTTGATAATGATGATGATGATGACGATGAAGATGAGGAGGATTGTGTTGTCACTTGCTATTTTACTGTGATACTTGTTTACAACCTTTCTTCTTAACCCGTTACACCATTAAATATCTTCCAATGTGTTTTAGCTGATTTTGTTTTGTTTTCTGCAGAATAAAAGATATATTTTCTTTACATGTTATATTTGTACCATATTATTGTTTTTTTCTTTCTACACCTGGACTACAGTCAAATAGCCTTGTTTTGTTATATTAAAAATGTTCTGTCATTTGGTGAATAATGTTTGATTTATTTTGTAATAATTTGTCTTTTAGATGACAGTGGGAATCTTTACCCAAGTTTTGAAACACCAAATGCCATAAAGGATAAAAAATTCACATTGAAATGCAAAGTTGGTGGTGATACAAGATATTGGTATACTAGAAATGGAACAATTATTGCTAAATACGGTGGAACAGTCGACCAAAATAAACATCCTAAATATTTTGGTAGCCGTCAAGAAACTAGTTGCCAAGAGAAAATCTGCACATTGAGTATAACCAGCATTAGTTTAGATGAAGACAACATGAGCATTATTTGCAGTTCTGGTCTCCATGGAAGCATGTTCAATATTACAGTATTTGGTAAGTAATTATTTTTTTCTATTTATTGTGTGATTTTATTCTCTACATCATTTACATTGTACAGATATGTATTCTCATCTTGTTTATTGTTACTACGTTTCCGCTGATTTACTCCCCAGCCCTCATCAGGTGTCCTTGTGGAATTTTGAATGAAACCCTGGGCTCTCATTCCTAAGGTAGTTTTGTTGATGTTATTGTTATTATTATTATTTATTCAAGGCACTACCTGTAATTGAACTCGGAATCATGGGGATAGTAGTCTGTGCTCTTAACCACTATGCTAGATGCCCACATGTAATAGAAGAGAGAGAAGAGAAGGTAGTGAATATGTGTTGGAGTCCCATCAGGTTACAAATAAATCTAAGTTGGTTGTAAAGTGGTGAGAAAGAAATACAAAGATGACACAACTCAGATACATAGATGTGTATATGTATACATCCTCATCATCATCAATATTATTTAATGTCTATTTTCCATGCTGGTATGGTCTGGATGGTTTAATAAGAGCTTGCAAGCCAGAAGACTGCAAGCCCTACTGTATGTATCAATATGGTTCTATGGCTGGATGTTCCTCCTAATGTCAATCACTTTACTGTACCAGGTGCCTCTTATGTGGTCACAACAGCAGTGAGGTCACCAAATAACTTGCGGGACATAATTCCTTAAATGAGTGGGGAGTAATATTGAGGGAGGTGGCTTTGTGCCAGATGATGAAAGGTTAGAGTATGAAGAGTGGGACAGAAATAAGTGTCTTGCTGTAGAGGAGATACATCGCTACTTCAGGTGAAATATGAAAGAGAGAAGCAAAGGTGGTGACGATGTGTTGGAGTACCATCAGGTTATAAGTAGGTGGTAAGTAGACTGGAGAAGATGAGTAGGCAGTTAAGTTCATGAGAGTGCAAAAGAAGAGTGAATACAGGTGGAGAGAGGGAGTGTTAAGATGTGTTGTGGAGAAGAGAGGTATTCATCAGGGATAGATTGTGTGCATATAAGTTCATGAGAGTGCAAAAGGTAAGTGGGAGATAAAGAGGAAGAGAATGCAGTGAGAGGTGAACATGGGTGAAGAGAGTGTGTGTTAGGAAGATTGCAAATAGCCAGCCATCTCTTCTGTGAGGCTCAACTTCTGAAAGTCACTTTTTACCAGTTCATTCCACCTCTTCCTAAGCCTTCCTCTTTCACATGTTCTATCTACATGTAGCAATTGATACTTCTTTATGCTGCTGTCCTTACACATTTGCATTTGTGTAGCCATGCCAGAGCAGTCTCCTCTCTTGCACACTACACCTGATACCTCTTATACTGAATTTTTCTCTCATCACATTTCTGCTTTGTTGTTTATTTATACCAACATTGCACATCCATCAGCGCGTGTTTACTTCATTCCTTTGAACCTTCAAATGTCCTCTGCATTCACAGCCCTTTTTTCACTACTGTGTTGTATAGCCATTTGTGCAATCTGCCTTTCACTCTGAGGAAGAGGCCCTTGTTAACAATCGAGAGAATAGCCTTCTGAGCTTTTCTCAGTTATTATTCTAGCTACTATGTTTTCAGGGTATCCATTTTCATTACTAATTAGGTCACCTAGGTCACAAAAATTATCTACTACCACTAAGTGTCCTCCTGAGCATTTGAGAAAATCTATTTCCTGTGTGTTCTTAGTATTTATTGTATCTGCACATCTGCCAAACACAATGAGTACTTTCTCTTGGAACTTTTCTGTGATTTCACTGCACCTTTTATGTCTATAGCTTGCATTGGCTACAATGTATGGAATTTCTATCTACACTTTTTCTGCATATCAAACACGTCTATTTCCCTGAAGAGATTAGTAACTTATTTGCTTTCCTGCATACCAAGTCTTTGGGATATGCTTAGTTAACTTTAAGGCTTTATGATTCCAAGCATTGCTTCCACACCTGATATTACTTTTCTAATGCTACTGTAAATCCAGCCATAAGAACCACATTCAACCAGTCTTAAACTCCTCTGTTATTGCTTGAAGGACTATGATGAAGAAGTGGGGACTGAGAATCAACCCCTGGTGAACTCTTACTTGCCCACTAAATTTATTGCTATATTCATTGCTGAATTCCATACTGACCACCCAGTGAGAGAGCGAGGGACCCTGTCAAAAGTTCTTTCCATGTTAACATATCCTAAATATAGTGGTTTATATTTGACTAAAATACTTCATCTGCAGTTATTTTACTTAGAAGATAGCATCAGTACTGGTTGCCCTGACACAAAAACGAGCTGTATCTCATCTTTGTTAACTCTCTTCCTAATTAGTTGAGGTTATAACTGTTTTCTGTTACTTTCATGACCTGCTCCAGGAATATCATGCCTCTAATTACTTCTGTCTAAGCCCTTTCCTTTACATTTGTAGCAGTTGTTGGGCGTGATACTTTTGTGGACAACCTGATTAACCATACTAGTGACTATGTCATAACCCACTCACGCTCTCAGTTGAAGGATTTTTGACTTGCAAGTTACTTGGTGACCTCACTGGTGCTAGTGCCATGTAAAAGACACATCTGACTCATTCCAGCATGGTAAATGGACATTAAACGGTGATAATGATGAAGATGATTGTGGTAATTCCTGATTAACCAGGGGCTTTCCTTGTCTTCATAGACTTTATTCCTGTATCTGTCTTACAGCTCTCAGTTCAGATACTGAGTCTCTACTAAGTTCACTTTAAGAAGACTCATGCTGGTATGGGTTGGACAGTTTGACCAGAGCTGGCAAGCTGAAGAGCTGTACCAGGCTCTAGTCTAATATGTCATGGTTTCTATGGCTGGATGTCCTTTCTAGTGCCAACCACAGAGTGTCCTGGGTGATTTTACATGGCACTGGCACAGGACTCTTGCAGGCCAATTCTCTTCACCAGAGGGACCAGTATTAACAATTCTATTGTGGAGCATGGGTCTTCTTCAGTACACCAAGGTACCAAGCATTTCAGTCCTTTGTCATCTTACCCGAAAGGTTTAGCATCCTGAGGTCGTCTTTAGTACCCATGTCTTCCTGAGTGTCCCATTCCGATGTGTTCTGTCTACTTAGGGAGATTGGCACTTTTTTATGGAGTGTCAGCATCCATCTTCATCACATGACCAAACCAATGTAGTCTTCTTCCTTGCACAGAGCATCTAATTCCTCTTATGCTTAACTTCTGTCTCAGTACACTAGCACTCTGTCGAACATGTATGCTTGCATTACACATCCAACAGAGCATTCCATTCTCATTCCTCTCTAACCTTTGCATGTCCTCTGCATTCAGGGCCTACATCTCACTAGCATGTAGGATGTCTGTATATATGCGTCTTACAATCTTCTTTTCATTTGAAGAGGAAAGCCTTTCATAGCTAACAAACGTAACAGCTCTCTGAATTTCCTCCACCCTATTCTTATTCTAGCTATCACACTCTCTGTGCATCCTCCTCCACTCCTAACTTGGTCCTACTATCTCTAATGAGCCACCAGGGCTTTTGAGAGAATCAATTTCCTAAGTCTCTATAGTTTTTATGGATCTTGTGCATTTTCAGTGTATGAATATTACCTTCTCTGATAAACTTCCTATTAATCCACTGCACCTCTTGTGTGTCCATAGCTTATACTGGGTACACCGTATGGAGTTCCTACCTACACTTTTCTCAGAAATCAAACAGGGCCACCTATTTGAAGCAGGGAGGGTCCTGTCTGTTTTCTTGCTTACTGAGACTTTAGTCTTCACTAAGTTAATCTTAAGGCTCTTTGATTCCAGATTTTGCTTCCACAAGTGGAATTTCTCTTCTAGCTCTAATGTGGAGTCTGCTATGTGGGTAAGATCATCAGTATATAGTAGTCGGGGTGGCGCTGGCAATGGCCACTTTCGGATGGTTCTCTTACATGCCACCGGCATTACTGTTGTTATTGTCGATGTTGCTGCAGCTGTTCTGAAGCATGTGAACATTTCTTAAGATAACTTAGGGCTGCTGGTCTTGAATTTCTCTGTTGGAGGACAATAATGGAAAGGTGGAGACTAAGGACTGAGCCTTGATGAATTTTTTGCTGCACTCATGGTTAACTCTCACCTTATTGACAGCGTTTCTGTACATAGTCTGTACAACTTTATCCAGCCACTTGTCTATCCCCAGTCTCCTCAGAGCACACCATATCACACAATAGAGTACTTTATCAAAGGCTTTCTCTAGATCAACAAATGCCAAGTATATGGTTTATTCTTAGTTAAATACTTCTCTTTCAGTTGCCTCACTATAAAAATAGTGTCAGCAGTGCTTCTCTCTCTGATGAAACTGAACTGCATTTCATCAAACCTAATCATGCTCCTAATTAATTGAGCTATAACTCTCTCTCTAATTTTCATCACCTGGTCCAGGAGTTTGATAATTAATTACTTCTGTCTAAAGCATCCCCCTTACTGTTGTAGCAGCTAACAATAATGCTGCTACTCCAAACACTAGAATTTACATCTTCCTGAATGACCTAGTTAACTATGCAGGTGACTATCTGGTATCCTACCGTACCAGATATTTTGAGCATCTTAGCTTTTAATTGCCTTATCTACCATACTGCTGACCACTAGGACAGCTGGTCCCTCTCTTGGTTTCACTTGAGGGAGACTCCCTTTATCACATTCATTCTCTACATTCAACAGTTTTCCATAGTAACTTTTCCACACCTCTTTCTTGTCCACATCATTAAATGTAAGCATGCCATTATCCATCTGCACACACTTGCACATTATCTTGATTCTCACTGACACTCTGGTAATTCGGAGCACTTCAAATCTCTTATCTTCCCATTGTGGTACATTGGCAAATCTCTTCTTTTCTGCTTCTACTCTAGCTAGATAAACCTGATGTCTAGCTTCCCTTTTAGCTTTCTAATATGATTAATTGCTACTCCCACCCTTTTATCCCATTCTTTATAGACCTATCTCTTCTCTTTTATGGCCCTGTCAACATCACTGTCCACCACCACATCACCTTGGCCTGGCAGAGGCTTTGCTCCAATCACAGATTTGGTCTGTTGCTCTTAGTAGATTGTCTCGTAGGAACTTCCAGTTGTCTTGTATGTTATATGTCTCTATCTCTTCCCCCTTCTCATCAAAGGCTTCATTAAGGACATCTCTAAATCTCTGTCCTTTTGGAAGATCCTTGAAATTCTACAACATCCTTTTCTATATTGGCTTGCATCTCTCGATCTTTAGATAAGTGATCATATGATTGGCAGGTTTTCTGAACTTGGTGTTGCAGACTGGTAAGCCATGAGCATCACAAAACTTCAGTAACCTTGTCCCCTCCTCAGTTCTGGAACTAAAACCACAGCTTCCATGCTCACCATGAAATTCATTGGAGTGCTGTCCAACATGTCAATTGAAGACTCATGCAATGATGTGAATGTTGTCATCTTTCATTGTCAAGGTAGTCTGCAGATGTGGCCTTTCTGAGTATGTGAGTTTGAAGTGGAACATATGCAGAGATCACTGACACAATTACATCAACCAAGGTTATTCTAAGCTTAATAATCCTATCACACTACTTCAGTCACCTTATACTTCATTTCTCTGCTAATAGAATACCCATACTACTTAGTCTGTTTTTGTTGCTTTCTCAGAAAAATTTGTATCTGTGCCCCTTTGCCTGTAAGCAGTCCAGCTGAGGTTCCCCTCATTCATACTTCTTGGACACAATATATGACCATAACAGAGAAAGATTCCATGGCAGTACCTGCTCAGAAGCCTATGCAAAGCTGCAGAAAGTGTATGGAGAGGAGTGTATGATCCGTACACAAGTGTACAAGTGGTTCAGACGTTTCTAAGATGGTCAAAAAATGCCAACTGTGACAAATGTTCTGGGAGACCTGCAACCAGCAGAACTGAATAAAACATCGCAGATGGGCATGCAGCTGTGAGGGGAAATTGTCAAATCACCATCCATGAGTTATCAGATGTACAGATTAGTTATCAGTCCATTATCACTGAAGATTTGGGTATGTGGTGCATATCTACCAAGTTTGTGCCAAAACTGCTTTCAGCTGACCAAAAGGACACTCGGATTATAGTTGCATAAAATCTTGATTGTGTCAAGAATGATGAAAACTTTTTTTAAATTTTGTGTAGGCCTCTGAAAACTGCATAGGCCACTGAGCAGGTCAATGTGATGAACATACACTACACACATTACTTCTAAACACTGCTGTAAACAGTAGAAGTGACCTAGAACGTCAAACTTAGTGCACATGCACAGTGGAGTTAAAGGTGCCTAGCAGTTTCACTTTGCATGCTGTAGCTTTGTTATTATGGCAACAGTCCGGATACTTATTGATCAGACCATATAAATCTACCTGTCTCTGCATCTGTAGAACCAAGGAGTCTTGAAGAATGCTTTCAGTTAATGAAAGAGAAAGATTTTTGGGGTCACATGCCTAGAGGCTGCAGGTCCTTGTGATTAGTGTGAAAAATAATGTTACAATTCAGTTTTAATTTCCTTCAGTGCTAGAAAGCCTTCATTCAAGTGTATACACATACATTGCAAATATTTTCCATACGTCTATGTACATGTTCATGGGTCATAAAAATATAATAAAAGATATGTGGTGTGGTGATGAAGGAGTGTGACGGGACGGGCGGGAGCGGAAGTGATGCTTACAGGTCTTGCAGGGCGCATGCGCCGGCGGAAGCGGAAGCGAGAGACTCAATGCACGTGCGGCATCGACCGGCTACGGCAGACCCCAGCAAGGCACCGAGACGACAACACGCGAGCAAGTTGGCTGAAGGCCATCCGACTTCATCCCCCGTCAGGTAAGACCTTATTGCACCTCTGTTTCCTATTTCCTTGTTTCCGTTGTGCTCCTTTCATCAACCACAAGCTATTTCGGCATTTAGTCAGTGTTCACATTTTTTTCAACACGATGTCGGCAAAAATTAGGATCGCCAGTGACGTCGTTAGATCTTTTAACGGCGAAGGCGATGTAGTGGCCTGGATTCGGAAAATCAGGCTGGTGGCGAGACTGCAGGGCATAAGCGACGTGGCGAGTCTTATGGTCCTGTATTTGGAAGGAAGTGCGTTGTCGCTCTACCTAGAAATGGACGAAAAAGAACGGCTCTGCGATCGGAATATAGAGCGGCGCTTGTGTGACGCATACACGGAATGCGAGTACACAGCTTTTGCTAAGCTGGGTGCAATCAGGTGGACGGGAGGCCAGGTAGATGATTTTGCGGCGGAAGCTAGAAGGCTAGCGACTCTGGCCGGGTTTGCCGGAGAAGGACTGGAGAGAGCAGCCCGACTGGCATTCGTAAATGGCTTCCCCGATGACGTAGGAATTCACCTACAACAACTGCCCGGGGTCAAAAAGATGCCATTGAGCGAGCTCGTAACTCATGCTCGCGGGTTGACGAGACACTCGGAGCGGAAGGGGGTAGCGATGGCGGTGACGGAGGCGCGTAAAGACGGACGACGTCACGAGAAAGAGGTACGGAAGCCCACCGTGCAACGAGAGCGGCCGTTCTCAGGACGATGTTTTAAATGCCAGGGACCGCACATGGCGCGGGACTGTACGCAGCTGGGGCCAGTTTGCTATCGATGCAGGCAGACAGGGCACATTGCCCGTGATTGCGGCCAGGGAAACGACCGCGGGGAAGTTGCTGCCTCTCGAACTTTCCCCTCAAACGAGTAGAGGCGCTATTGGAGACACTGCCAGTGATCGACGTGGAGGCCGAGGGGGAGAGGTTCAAGGCCCTTGTGGATACGGGCTGTACGACCACCCTGGTGACTTCGAGGGTGACGAAGGAATGGAACGGGGTGTGTAGTGTCCGGGCGGTCGACGGCAGCGAAATCCGTTGCAGAGGCAGCAGCGCGGTAGAGATAGTGGTGCGCGGCGCGACGCTAAGGCTACAGGCAATTGTGGCCGAACGCGTGATAAATGGAGTTGATGTGGTGATGGGGATGGACGCCATCAACTGCCTCGGTGGCGTCAGCGTTGTGGGAAATAAGGTCACGTTCGGAAGCGTGGGGGCGTCGTGCGCTGCGAGTCAGGATGACCAGAGGGAGCAGAGCCCCGCGAGGGACGGCGCTGCTTACACCATCGAGGACAAGGACTTTCAGGCGGCGTTCGATGGTCGGCGGTGGACGATAGAGTGGAAATGGAAGGACGAGCCCCCGACACTGGAGAACAGGGTGAGCTGTTACCAGCATACTCTGAAAGGCCACGCCAGGGTTGAGTTTGAAGACGAGGTGGAGAGGTGGATCAAGGAAGGGATCCTTGTCCCTTGGAAGGAGGAGGTAGCGGGCGGAGTGCTACCCCTGATGGCGGTGGTGCAGCCTACGAAGGGAAAAGTTAGACCGGTGCTGGACTTCAGGGAGTTAAACCAGCACATATCGTGTCACACGGGAGGTGAGGCGACAGACGTTTGTGGTGAGGCATTGCGCAAGTGGAGACAGTCGACTGAGGCAGCGACGATTGTCGACTTGAGATCGGCATACTTGCAGCTCCATGTGAGCGACAAACTATGGCGATATCAGCTGGTGCGGTACAAGGGCCGGACGTACTGTCTAACCAGGCTGGGTTTCGGGCTGAATTCTGCTCCGAAGATCATGTCGGCAGTGCTTAGGTCCGTCCTGGGGAAAGACGGCAAGATTAGAAAGGCCACCAGCTCCTACATTGACGACATTTTGGTGGACGAAACTGTAGTGGCAGCCGACGAGGTAGTGAGACATCTGGAGAAGTTCGGACTGATTGCTAAGCCGCCGGAGTCGATTGAAGGGGGAGCCGCACTGGGGCTGAAGCTGCGAAGAGATAGATCAGGCGAATTGGTGTTCCGGAGAGGAAATGAAATCCCAGAGCTGAGTTCCAGCGTCAGCAGGAGAGAGCTGTTCTCGGTGTGTGGGAAGTTGGTCGGTCACTACCCGATCGCTGGATGGCTGCGCACGGCGTGTAGTTACACCAAGAGACGAGCAGAAGGAGAGAGGTGGGGCGACAAGGTGGGAGAAGGGACGGTGGCGATGATGCAGGAGATCCTAGAGAGGACAAGAGCGGAAGACCCAGTCAGGGGGAACTGGTACGTGCCCAGGACGAAATGCGGGACTGTCTGGTGTGACGCTAGCAGTATAGCGATAGGGGTGGTGTTGGCAATCGAAGGCACTGCGGTGGAGGACGCGTCCTGGCTTCGGAAAGCAGATGATTTCAACCACATCAATGTCGCCGAACTAGACGCGCTACTGAAAGGGGTGAACTTGGCCTTGAAATGGGGGCTGCGCACGATTGAAATGCGGACGGATTTGGCCACTGTGCTTGGCTGGGTAGGATCAGTGATCACCGGTGACAGGAGAGTGCGGACGAAAGGTGCTGCGGAGATGTTAGTGAAGCGCCGCCTAGGAGTTCTAGGTGAACTGATCGCCGAATTCGGACTCAAGCTGAACGTGGTCTTCGTGCCTTCGGAGAAAAACAAGGCGGACGTACTGACCAGGGTGAAAAGGGCGTGGCTGGAAGAACCGGAGGAGGCGCGGAGAGGGATAGCTGCGGCGTGTCGGTTGGATGACTCCGAGCTGAAGAAATTGCACGCTATGCATCACCTGGGGGTGGACAGGACCCTGTATCTGGCAAAAAAGATTGATGCTGACGTGACCAGGAGAAGCGTCCGGAAGGTGGTCGGGAGCTGCGACAGGTGTCAGTCCATCGACCCTGCTCTGTGTGGGCATGAACAGGGAAGCCTTTCCGTGGAGCAGAACTGGAAAAGGCTAGCTGTGGATGTGACACACTACCGTCAGCGAGCGTACCTCTCCATGGTCGACTGTGGGCCGGGCCGGCTGGCCATTTGGAGGGAGTTGAGATCGGGCATTGCTGACGAGATCGTGCAGATCCTGAACGGGATATTTTTAGAGAGAGGTCCCGTGGAAGAACTACTGATGGACAACGGGGCGGCATTTCGTTCGGAAGCATTGAGGGTTATGCTTGATCGGTGGAACGTGCGACGCTTGTTCAGAGCAGCGTATAGGGGCCGGGCGGTAACGGGATCGTGGAGAGGCACCATCGGACAGTCAAGGCCATAGCGGAAAGGGGGCACATTTCGCCGCTTGAAGCAGTTTTTTGGTACAACTTGTCTCCCCGATCCGGACAGGCTGAGGAATCGGTGCCACACAGAGCAATATTCAGGTACGAGTGGAGGCATCCGTGTACTAAATCAATGCAACCCGGGGCAGAGGAAGAGCACGCCTTCGTGCGGGTCGGGGAGGAAGTCTGGGTAAAACCCCCAAACGCACGGTGTACATCGCAATGGGGAAAGGGGACAATAACCTCCGTAAGTTCGAAAAATAACATCTCCATCGATGGTATGCCACGCCACGTTTTGGACATACGGAGGATTGTCCATGCCCCAGAGGATGGGACAAGCAACAGTAGGCAGGACGAAAACAACCGACAGGATGACGAGGTCGACAGCAACACACCAGAAACAAGTCCTAGGGTCGCGCTGCGACCACAGAGGGACCGGCACCCTCCTCCCTGGCTGGCTGATTATGAAACCAGTTTCGGGTGCGGGAGCGAGTGAGGAAGCTGGTTCAGTGATTTATAGATCAGGGGGGCGTGTGGTGTGGTGATGAAGGAGTGTGACGGGACGGGCGGGAGCGGAAGTGATGCTTACAGGTCTTGCAGGGCGCATGCGCCGGCGGAAGCGGAAGCGAGAGACTCAACGCACGTGCGGCATCGACCGGCTACGGCAGACCCCAGCAAGGCACCGAGACGACAACACGCGAGCAAGTTGGCTGAAGGCCATCCGACTTCATCCCCCGTCAGGTAAGACCTTATTGCACCTCTGTTTCCTATTTCCTTGTTTCCGTTGTGCTCCTTTCATCAACCACAAGATATAAACTAAGCATTTATGCATATGCTTGAGTCGCTTTTGCAGAAGTGATGGTGAGTAGTGGGTGGGTATTAGAAATGGATTCAGTTGATATTGCATGATAGAATATTCCACCATGAAATTTACCAATCTAAGTTGAAATTAATTTGTCAGTGAGTAGAGAGATGAAATATTCATTATTCAAGATCTGAAATAACCGTATATTTTCACAGAGCAAGTGAGAGAAGTTAGGTTTGGTAGCAGTTTGAAGTTATTTGCCTATCGATATTGAAAATAAAGGAATTTCAATCATTCAACCACATGAGGAAAGAGAGAGTGGGATAGAATTTGATATAAGCTTGAAATTTCACAATGGAAGGCCAACACAAGTTCTTCTAGTTTTTGTATTGAATTGGCTGCTGTGATGGCATAAGTTTTGCTGACATTAGCATTTCTAGGATACCTTCTGAAAATACCAAAACTTATCTGTAAAAATTTGCTATCTTGTGTGTGTGAATTCTTCAGTTAGCCTAAAAATATTGCATGGCACTTGAAAATATGCATATAACTTAGTGTCAAATCACTAAAAAGAAAATGCACTTAAAGCATTAACAGGCTGTATACACATGGATGCAATTTCCATACCAGAAAGCAAAATTTGAAAGGGTTGGAATATGATGGCAGACCTGCAAAATTTAAAGAATGCATGCATGAATATAGAAAAGCTCCAAAAATGTGTTACAAGTATTAAAAATGAAAATCACAAACTTTCATTATCACAACTTTTACCGTTTTGAGAAAGCTTTTTAAGAAATAACAGACAATGGGGGAAAGGGGTTTATATTTACACTCACCCACCCTGGTGAAGAGTAGGGTTTACTTACGTATTTTTTACATTAAAAAAAACATTCAATCTGCTTAGAAATGAGGATGAAAGTTTATTTACCCTATTCCATGATCAAGAAGAAATTGCTCTTAAACTGGATATTTTCCAGATTGGTTTGTGTCTCCAAGTCCTTTTAACTCTCCAAGTCTGAAGTTGTTACCTGCTACATCATTATCAACATCACCATCATTACTTGATATATGTTTTCCATGTTTAACAAGAGCTGGTAAATCAGAGGGCTACACCAGGCTCCCGTCTTCTATTTTGGCATAGTTTCTACAGTTGGATGCCCTTCATAATGCCAATCACTTTACAAAATGTACTAGGAGCTTTTAATTTGGTTTCAGCATGGGTTTTTTTTTTATGTGGTGCCAGCATGGATGCTTTATTCATAGTGCCAGCACAGATGCTTTTCATGTGGCACCAGCACCCATAGCATTGCCAAGTAGCTTGCAAGACAAGACCATCTCAGTTGAGAGAAGGAGAGGAACGAAGAGAAGTGGCCATGTGCCAGGTGATAAGTGGAAGTATGACATTGGGACTGGGATAGCTGTCTTACGACAGAGATGATACTTGGTAACCCAGTAGGACAATAAAGGGGAGGGAAGTGGGAGTAGAAGAGAGAAAGATATAGACAGTCAGAGAGAGAGAGAGAGGGGGGACCTACCTAAAGAGAATAATGGTGAGGGGTGATATTTAGAGATATAGCAAGTAATGGTGAGAAGAACTGGAGAGGCCTGCAGCGGATGGTGGGGTTGTTAGGGAGGTAGATTGTGGGTGGTTTTTGCCAGAGGATAGAATTATGTGTGTATGTGAAGGTGGAGCTATGGTTGTAAAAGGTATGCCTGTATGTATAGATGACCATTATGTTATTTAGCTTGATATGTCTCCTCGAGCACAACAAACCACTAGAAGTCTTGCTCCTTTGTTATCTTCTCAAAGAGAGTCTACCTTTGTAGATCATTTCTCACCAACTTGTCCCTTGTCTTTCTGGCTTTACCCCTTTTATAGGTTTCCTGCACAGACAGAGATTAGAACTTCTTTATGCAGCTGTCCTCATCCGTTACAGTGCAGCCTTCTCTCTTCCATACTATACTTCTCTCTTCAATACTCTTATACCCAGATTTTCTCATAAATCATTTACACTCTGTCATATATGCACCCTAACATTACCCATCCGGTGGAATAGGCTGACTTCATTTCTTTCAAGCCTTTGCATGTTCTCTGTAGCCAGAACCCATAATTCACTGCCATGTAGCATAGCTGTTCATACAGTCATCATACACTCTGACTTTCCCTCTGAGAGTGAGACTCTTTGTTACCAACAAATGTAGCAGCTCTCTGGACATTGTGTAGTCTGTTCTTATTCTAACACCTATGCCTTCAGAGCTTCCTTCTTCACCACTAATTTGGTTACCTAGGTAACAGAAACTATCTATTACTTCTACAGACCCTTCTAACATTTGAGAGAGTCTGTTTTCTGTACCTGCACATTTACCACTCACAAAGACTACTTTCTCTCTAAATCTTCCTGTTATATTGCTGCACCTCTTATGTGTCCATAGCTATCACTGGGCATCCCATATGGAGTTTCTATCAACAACTTTCCTTCATATTGAGTAGGACTATTGCCCTAAAGGGATTAGTGCTTTTTCCAACTTACCAAGACTTTGGCTTTTGCTAAATTAACTCTAAGGCCCTTTGCTTCCACACCTGAAATTTGTTCCCTAATTCTGTAGTGATTCAACAGTAAGAACAAGATCATCATTGCAGAAGAATGCCCAATGGCAGCCAGTCTTCAGTTTCTCTGTTATGGCCTAGAAGACTATGATACAAAAGAGGAGGCTGTGTATTAATCCTTGGTGAACTCCTACCTTTACCTTAAATTCCTTGCTATATTCTTTGCTAACTCTCACCTTACTGGCAGTGTCCCTGTACATGGCTTGTATAACGACTAGTCATTTATCTTTAGCTTCCACATTGACTACCAGATACGGGAGCAGGGGACCCTGTCCAAGTTTTTCTCCATGTCAACAAAAGCCAAGTACAAAAGTTTGTTTTCAGCTAAATATTTCTGCAGTTGTCTCTCCAGGAAAATAGTATTGGTAAGACATTTTCCTGGCACAAAACTGAACTGCATCACATCTAAGCTAACTCTTTTCCTATTTAATTGAGTTATGACCTTTTTTGTAACCTTCATCACCTGGCTCAGCAATTTGATACTTCTCTAATTATTTCTGTCTAAGGTGTCACCCTTACCTTTCTAGCAGTTGACTATAATGCTACTACACCAGTCTTTGGGTATAACTTCCTTGTGGACAACCTGATTATCTATACAGATGACTAGGTCATGCCCAACTCTATAAGATGTTTTAAACATCTCAGCAGTGATAACTGATGGGCTAGAAGCTTTCCTTGTCTTCATATTATTAAATGCTTTATCTACCAGACTACCACTGATTCAGATAGCTTGTCTGTGTTGGATCAACATGAGGCAGACTCTCCTTCTCTCATGTATTTTCTACATTTAGCAGCCTTTCATAGTGGCACTTCCAGGTCTCTTTCTTTCCAGAATCACTGAGTGCAAGTGAACCATCATACATGCAAATGTACTTTGTCTCATATATATATATATATATATATATATACTAGCAGTATCGCCCGGCGTTGCTCAGGTTTGTAAGAGAAATAACTATATAAGCATTTTTAGAGAGTTATAGCCAAAAAATAGCAAAAAATGCATTAAAAATGGAAAAAATATGATGGTAAATTTTTTGAAAAATCGTTGACTCATCGTAGACATTTTTAGAGAGTTACTTCCCTTATATAATAGCGAAAAATGCATTAAAATGGGAAAAAAACGATGGTAAATTTTTTTTTAAATCGTAGACTCATGTAGACGCTTTCTTAGCCATTTCTATTTTGGTGTCTTCAAGCCATGAAGTCGTTGTTCTAAAAGAACGCTGGTCTCCTTGACAACGCATTACAACGTTGATTTCCTTACACTCCCTGCCCCACAGGTGCAGGTGTGAGCGTGGACGCCAACTCCGCCGCCATCGACACACGAAAAATTATGCATTAAAATGGAATAAAAAATGATGTTAAATTATTTTTAAAATCGTAGACTCATCGTAGACGCGCGCTAATACTCAGACGGGCTCCATATGAATCACGACTATAAGCTACCCGAATTTGGTTAAACTGCACCGCAAAATGTGGGAGTAGTTAGGAATCTAAATCGAAGGGGACAGACACTCACACAACTACAGTTTTATATATATAGATATACATAGCGCAGTAGTGGTGAGATGTGACAGCAAAGAAAAGCATACATTCACTCTCTGCATGCAATTAGACTCGGAAAGTTCGTGAGGAACCCATTGACCCAATTTGCTGACTTTTCCGATAGCACACAGGTCTCAATGAATGGTTGAATGACCAAATCCAAGCTTCTCTGCTAGTTCCTCAACAGTTACGATGAGATTTTGTTCCACCAGGGTTTTCAGGATGTCCTTGTCGAGTTCTACAGATCTTTCAGGATGAGGCTCGTCTTCTAGGCTGTTCCAATATAGCTTTGAAAAAAATAGCTGTTAAAATCGAAATGCACTCTTCAAAACTTGCACTATGAATAAGGACAAGATAAAATTACTACCTGCTTTTATAGCAAGTTAATATAAGTAGTTTATCCCATTCCCCTCTGACTTTTAGTTCAAGCTGTTGAAAAAGCCGCATTATTATATATATATACATACATACATACATACATACATACATATACACACACACTCTCTCTCTCACACACATGCACACATTTATATTCTGTTATTCTTTTATATGTTTCAGCCTTGAGGTTGTGGCCATGCTGGATCGTGTGTGTGTGTGTGTGTGTGTCTATCTGTCTGTATGTATATATGTATATGTATGTGTGTGAACAATAATATTTTCAACAGATGTGTTGCAAATGTATCTGATTGTTCTCAAGCTTCAATACTGTGTGTGTGTGTGTGTATGTATGTATGTATATGTATGTATGTATATGTATGTATGTATGTATGTGTGTATGTATGTATGTGTGTGTGTATGTATGTATGTGTGTGTGTGTGTGTGTATGTATGTATGTATGTATGTATGTATGTATGAGTGTATGTTTACTTTATTACTAACACAAGCCACTATGGTTATTTAATGTAAAGTCTTCCTCAAATCACTATCTCTGGCTATTTACTCTCTTCCAAGAACATTTTCACTCACACTTATGTGTTAGCTTCCCATACATTTTACTCATGTATCTATCAGCGTGATAGAAAGAAACAAATATTACATCTAGTTTCACTTTATCCGTTGCCCACTGTGTGTGTGCGTTTGCGTGTGGTGTAAACCAGACTAAGAAAAGCATTTGACACACACACCAGAATGTGAGTTTTCTGTAAATTTTGTTTAATTGGAGTTTAAATTTTAAAAACTGGACCTGGCATGACGCGATGCATTGTACTCTTAAAAATGCTAGGTAAATTGTAATTGAAGAAATCCTATATTGTAGATTTGTATAACTCCCAAAGGGAGGCAGATAAAATCTGCCTTTTATAATAAGATATATATATATATATATATATACAGGGGTTAGACAAAATAATAGAAACACCTTAAAATTTCAAACAAATTCATTTTAATATGGGGTAGGACGGCCTTTGGTAGTAATTACAGGTTGAATTCTATGAGGTATGACTCGTACAAAATTTTAATTGTTTCCAAAGGAAAATTTGTCCATTCTTCAGCTAAAACAATCTCCAGTTCTTGTAGTGATGATGGTGGAGGATATCAAGATCCTTACTTGTTTTTCTAAAATGCACCATAAATATTCTATAATATTGAGATCTGGAGACTGTGGTGGCCAGATAAGATGTTCAACTTCACTAGATTGTTCCTCATGCCATTCAGTAACAACTTTAGCTGTGTGAATTGGTGCATTATCGTCCTGAAATATTGTGTTTGCCTCCAGAAACAGTTCCACAACCATATGATAAATTTGATCAGATAAATTGCTTAAATAGCCTTGACTATTAATTCTGCCATGAAGAGAAACCATTGGGCCGGCAGATATCCAAGATATAGCACCCCACACATCATCACAAATCCTCCTCCATGTTTAACAGTTCAAAGAAGGCAGTCTGGGTCAAATGCTTCTTTTGGCTGTCTCCACACATATACTCGGCCGGTGGTCAGAAATATGGTAAAGGATGACTTGTCCAAGAAAATAACATTCTTCCACTGCTCTATGCACCAATTCTGGTAGTTTTTACTCCACTCTAAATGTTTTGCAACGTATGTTTTTGAAAGTAATGGTTTTCTGATTGTAGCCCTCCTGTGAAATCTGGCTTTGTGCAGCTCCCAGTGAACAGTTTTTGTGGAAACTGGGTTCTTGAAGTGATCATTAAGCTCTGCAGTAATTTTGGGCGCTGTACTTTTATGATCCTTTCCAACAATACACATAAGAATCCAACAGTCCCTATCTGAAAGCTTGGGTTTTCTTCCAGAGTTTTGTTTCACCGAGGAGGTTTTTCCCTCTTTCTCAAAGCTGTCGTTATTTTCAAGACAGTACTTCTTGATACACTAAACATTTGGGCTGTTTGCATTATGCTAGCACCTGCCATATGAGCACCAACAATTTCTTCTCTTTGAAAGTCCAATAGATCTGTCATTTTAATGAATTTTAATTAATTTTTCTGGTGATATCTGAAAAGAAGCAGCAATTTTAGCAAAACATATTAAGCAACACTAAAAATAAATAAAAAAAACATAAAAATAAACAAGCTCTTGACGATTTTATAGATAAATATTTCAAGAATATTCCCCTTCATCCCATATATAAATGTTTCTACCCATATATGCATGTATATATACATATATGTAGGTATGTACATATATGTATGTATATCACGTGATCACGTGACTGACCAGGCTATCAGATGTTGCTACACATCGCTGGTTCAATGCGCTTCGCATTGTTTTAGCCTTCAAATGATGCCACCCCGCTGGCTAAGCGAGCAGGCCAATATGTATGTATATATGCATTTATTTATATATTATTTATATTATTATATGATCAAACACCACGCATCCTTTTCCAAGTAAGTTTTATCTTAATAATTACAATGCGCATTCTTCTATCTCTACTATCTCTTCTCTGTCTATCTCTCTCTCTCATGTTCTTCATCCTTTCTGGTTTTCTCTCCCGACCTTTCCTATTCTTCTCTTCTCTTCACCGTTCCCTCTCTCTCACTCTTCCTTCTTGACTCTCTCATCGCTGGCATGTGACAAAAGAGAATCTATCTTTCTGCCCATTTCCTTCCTAAAGACAACATGCTTAAACTTGTCTCTTCTCATAAGCTCATCTTCCTAGTGTTCATAATAATTTTTCTATCGTCTTGGCTTAACAGCCCTCACCGTCTGTTTTACTGTCTTGTTCTCACTGTCCTGTTCTTGTTACCACTTTCACCCTCCACAAAAAATCCCAAATTTTCTTTAATTTATTTTGCGGGAAAGACTGTTTCAAAAAAGTCGCTTATTGTCCTTGCTTTCGAAACGTGGAGTAGATGAAACAGGGACAACTGATGAAGGGGAATATTCGTTATGTTGCGTGTCTCATTTCTCTGTTTGTTTTTTCGTTGTTCAAAAAATGTTCGTTTTCTGTTTTTGTGTTATATTTTCGTTTCTCATTGTGTTCAACGTTTTTTTGATGTCCTGTACCTATATATGCATGTATATATACATATATATGTAGATATGTACATATATGTATGTATATATGCATATATTAATATTATTATATGATCGAATGCCACACATCCTTTTCCAAGTAATTTTTATCTCTCTTTCTCTCTCTCCCTATAAATATATATATATATATATATATATATATATATATATATATATAGAGAGAGAGAGAGAGAGAGAGAGAGAGAGAGAGAGAGAGAGATTTCCTGCCATTGGGGACTGCTATATGCTGATGATTGCTCTCATAGCAGATTCTGTAACAGAACTAGAAAAGAAATTCCAGACATTGAAGCAAAACCTTTAATTAAAATTAGCTTGACAAAGTCCAAGCTCCTATTAAGCAAGGAAACTGACAGTTTCCTACCCCTTCAGGTAAATGTCCTGCTTGATATGTAGCATATGTGTTGGCTGGAATTCCAAATGGTGTATCCAGTGAAAGTTATGGTGAAGTGGAATAATAGGAAGGTTAAAAGAGAAAGTAGCTTTTGCATGTGGAAGATGCACAGGATCCATAAAGTCTACAGATACACAGGAAGTTGAATTTCTCAAATGATCCTTAGGCTCTGTACAGGTAGTGAATAATTTTTACTACCTAGCTTACCTAATTAGCAGTAGAGGAGGATGTTCCAAAAGTGTAACTGCTGGAATGGGAATAGAATGGAGAAAATTCGGAGCTTTTGTCTTTGCTGGAAATCAAAGATCACACTGTCTCCAAATGAAAGGAAGATTGTATGATGCATGTGTACAAACAGCAATTCCACATGATAGTCAAACATGGGCCCTGAATGTAGAGAACATGTTGAGACTAGAAAGGAATGGAGCTAGTATGCTTTGTTCAGATGTGCATTGCCAGTATACATGTACAGCAGAGTGTTAGTGTATTGAGAAAATATTTAGGCATAAGAGGAATTAATGCAGTGTGCAAGAGATAAGTCTGGACTGGTTTATTCATGCGATACCTATGGATGAGGACAGTAGCATAAAGAAGTGCCAGTCACTTAATGTATATGGAACTTATGGAAAAGAAAGACCTATGATGACATGGGACAAAGCATTGAAGGCTGATCTCAAGACACTGAGCCTTATTAAGGAAATGAGAAAGGACTGAAATACCTGGTACCTTGCTGTACTGAAGAAGACTCATCTACTACAGTAGAATTGATATCCTAAAATCACTTTGGTAATGCTTGTCTATGTTTTGCCCTATCTCCACCTCCATCCTCTCTGCCCTATCAACCATTCCACCACTACACACTCACACATTTCTCCTACAAACACCCATCATTTTTCTACTGCCTAAGAACAGAAAAGGCACATACTACATCTCCCTAGTTTCTCAGTTACCTTTGTTCCTCCACCTCAAACCACTTTTATTTTCCATTATCTTCCCATCTTCTGTCTTCATCAATCATTGTTTTTCTGTATCTTCTCTCCCCTTTGCTCTTCTCCATCATTGACATCTTATTTATTGACTGTCATCTCCAATCCCCTCACATATCTATTGCAACCCTCACCCCTGAGCCTCTCCTATATTTCTCTCTTTGTCATTTGCTACAGTCACCTTTACCCTGCTCACTTACCTCATTTATTCTGTATCACCTTACTTATTCTCAACACCCCCTGTATTCCTTGAGTGTATGTCCTGAAACGTTTTTGTCACTATCACTTTCTTTATCTTACTCTGTAACCCACTCTATTTTCCTTCCCAACTGGAGTATCCATCTATCTACTCTACTGCAAATACCTTTTTCTGTCCTTCTATACCTCTAACCTTTCAAATGGCTCGAAGCCACACAAACTCAATACTAATCACCCTCCTAGTTGAGGCTTTTCTTGTTTTGCAAGGCACTTTGGGACCCTCTTGGTGCTGGTATTACATAAAAACCACCCAGTGCACTATGTAAAGTGGTTCGTGATAGGAAGGGTATCCAGCTGTAGAGACCATGTCACAACAGACAACAGAACTTGAAGCAGCTCCCAGTTTTGTCAGCTCCTGTCAAGCGATCTGACTCATGCCAGTGTAGAAAACAGGTGTTAAATGATGATGATGAAGGTGATATATCAAGGAGAGGGAGTGCAGTAAAATGCAATACTCAACCAAAATTGGGCTTATTAGTGGATTCCATATTCTACTCCTGTATCCAGTGTAGTACAATGCAAGGCACCAACTTGAGATCAGCTTGAGTGTGGAATATGAGTCAAATAATTGGGAAAAACAATAAACAAACACATGATCTGCTGAAATAATCACATAACAGTAGTAGAAACATGCAGCCATGTGTTTCATGTCATCAGTGTCCTGCAATGAATACAATGATCAATGTCGAAGCTCCAAATATATACACTTTTCCTTGTTATGCAAATGATCAATAACCTCACATGTCACATAAAATAGAACATACACACACATACACACCTACGTATACTTACGAGTGTATAGATTTTGCTTGTTCACCAGTATAATGTATGTGTATGTATATGTGCATATATATATATATGTGTCAGCAGTAACTAAGATGGGAGGGTCAACTTGTATTATGTTCTATTTATGTGAAGAATCCTAAGTATTAAATTGTACTCATAATTCACTGAAGAAAACAGGTTTTTTACATGATGTACTATTTTTGTCCATCAGTAAAGAACATGTCTGAAACAGCTGTAGTGGACTTCAACTCTTCTGTGTTATTGTTTATACTTCCCCACACTCGGAAATTTCTCCATGTTGGATCTTGAGCCTTTAGACAACTGGAGCATATGCCATGAGTGTACTCTTGTGTAACTTTGCATAAATGTTGTATATTCAGTCAGTATTTGTGAACATGTGTATATGTTTATGTGTTTGTTTGTGTGTATATATCATCATCATCGTTTAATGTCCTCCTTCCATGCTGGCATGGGTTGGATGGTTTGACAGGAGCTAGCCAGACAGAAGACTGCACCATACTTCTGTGTCTGTTTTGGCATGGTTTTTATAGTTGGATGCCCTTCCAAATGCCAACCACTTTATAGTATGGACTGGGTGCTTTTTAAGTGGCACCAGTAACTTACAAGACAAGGAATCTTGGAGAGGAGAGGGGTCATGGAAGAAAGTGATCTTTTATCAGATGATGAAAAGTTAGTGTCTGACAAAGAGATGAAAACAGATGTTTGCTACAGAGGAGATACATGGTTACCCGAACAGAGAGAGAGAGAGAGGGAGTTAATAAGAAAGAGGACAAAAACAGATGAGCTACTATAAAGGAGATACATGGTTACCTTGCCAGAGGTAAGAGTAAGAGATGGAGGGGGAGAGACTGATCAAGAATGAGGACAGAAAGAGGTGTGCTGAAGAGACACATGATTACCCATCCAGAGGGAATAGCAAGAGAAAGAGAGAGAGGGAGTTGGAGACAGCAAGGGTGTAAGAGATATAGGACAAAGATGGGGGAGAAGTGCCAGGATATACTTACAAGGAATGGTGGGCAGAGTATAGATGGGATAGTAGAGTAACAAAGAGAGAGATAAATGATGGCAAGTGCCAGGGTATACCCACAAGAGATGAAGATCATAATATATGTAACAGAGCATTGCAAATGTAGTGGGGGGGAATGCTGTGAGGACTGATCTCATGATGCTGGAGCTCATGGAGCCCCAGCATCCTGAGATCAGTCCTCACCACTTCATCCCATGTCTTCCTGGATCTCCATCTTCCTCAGGTGCCATCCACTTTCAGTGACCAGTACCTCTTTATGCAGCTGTCTTCATTCATATGCATCACATCGAAACCAACATAGTCTCCTCTCTTGCACACTGCATTACATTCCTTTTATGCCTAACTTTTCTCTTAACACATCTGTGCTTTGTTGTTCATGTACATCCAGTGGAGTATACTTCTTTCAATCCTCTCTAGTCTATGCATGTCCTCTGCATTCAGAGCCCATGTCTCACTACCATGGAGTATAGCCATTTGTACACAAGCATACAATCTACCTTTCACCCTGAGAGAGTTCTTTTGTTGCCAGTAGAGGTAGTAGTAATTTGAACTTCCTCCATCCTCTCCTTTTTCTAGAAACAATACTTTGAAAGTATCCACTTCATTGCTAATTTGGTTAGCCAGGTAATAGAAACTATCTACTACCTCAATAGAGCCTTCTAGGCAATTGAGAGAGTCTAAGTCTTGTATGCTGTTAGTGCTTATTGTTCATGCACATCTGTCATATATGAAAGTGACCTCCTCTGTTAATCCACCTTCGATTCTATTGCATCTCTTATGTGTCTATAGCTTAGACTGGGTGCAGCAAATAGAATTACTTTTCACTCCTTTCCTTCATATTGAGCAGGGCCATTTACTTCACGGAAAGAGGGTTTTATCTGCTTTCTTGCTAATAACTTTGGTCTTTGCTAGGTTAACTTTAAGGTTCTTTGATTCCTGATTTTACTTCCATACCTGGAATTTCTTCTCCAATTCTGCTACAGACTCTGCAGTAAGAGTGAGGTCATCCATGTATTGTAGTTCCCACAGGCATCCAGTTTTGAATTCCTCTGTTATGGCCTGGAGGACTATAATGAATAGGAGTGGACTAAGAACTGAGCCCTGTACACTAAATTCATTACTGTATTCGTGGCCAACTCTCACCTGTCAGCACCACTGTACATGACTTGTACAGTTCTAACAAGCCACTCCTCTACTTCTAGTATCCTTGGAAACTACTAGATAATAGAGTGGTGGGGCTTCTGTCAAAAGCTTTCTCCAGGTTAATGAAAGTTAAGTACAATGGCTTACTTTTGGCCAAATTCTTTTCCTGCAGCTGTCTCACTTGGAAGATGGCATCTGTGGTACTCCCAACTAGATGAGATGAACCAAACTGCATCTCATCTAATTTAATTCTATTCCTAATCAATTGAGCTATAACTCTCTCTGTAACTTTCATGACTTGGTCTGGCAGTTTGATACCTCTGTAGTTGTTTCTATCTAAAGCATCACCTTTACCCTTGTAGCAGCTAACTATAATACTACTACACTAGTCATTGGGGATGATGCCTTCTTGAATAATCTAATTAACTATGTGAGTGACTAGGCTGCATTCTACACCATCAGATATTTTAATCATCTCATTAGTGATACCTGATGGTCCAGGGGCTTTACCTGTCTTCATATCCTTAATTGCCTTATCTATTATATTGCTATCAACTCTGATGGCTGGTCCCTTAGTTCTTTCAAAATATGAAAGTCTCTCCTTCTCTCATTCATTTCCCACATTTAGTAACCTTTCTTAGTGGCACTTCAACACATCTTTCTTCTCTGAGTCACTAATTGTAAACATACCATTATCCATTCACACACACATTTCTCACCCAACATACACACCTATTATCTCTGATACATGCTTTGCTATCCTGAACACCTTACAACTCTGATCCTCACACCATAGAACATTGGCATAGCTCTTGCCTTCTGCTGTTCCTTTTGCTATGTAAACCTGTCACCTAGCTTCCCTTCTGGCTACCTGATATAATTTTTCCACCATTTTTCCAGTCCTTCTAGGCTTGTCTCTTCACTTTTATAGCGCTGTCCACCTCCCTATTCCACCACCATGTCACCCTCAGCTTAGCTGGGACTTTGCACCAGATTTGGTTTGCAGCTCTCAGTAGATTGTCCTGCAGAAACTTTCATTTGTCCTCTAAGCTGTATGTTCCTAGCTCCTCCTCTTCTCTATCATCAGAGGCTTCCATATATGAAGTTTTTGTAATAAATTCAGTGCAACAATCAGAATTACATAATAATGAACAGAAAAAAACTTTATTTGGAAAAAAGTTGAAATTCAAAACAAAAGTTTAACTCAATTGAATAATTTTTCATATATTTTGAATAAAAATGATTTTGTTTCCCAAAATATCCATAGTGTTCAAGAAGATTTGAGTTTTGTTTGTGAAGAATTATAGCCATTGCATCAGTTCTGACATCAGTTCTGGGTAAAAATAAACAAATTGGTTAAGACCTTTATGAGCGTATTGTTGATCTTAATAAGAGTGGCAGTGGGTACAGAAATATTTCTGCACAGCTTAATGTGCCACTGAGTTCATTTGGTATGCTAATGTATAACTGGAAATCTCTCTCTAGTCTGTTCAAGTCACCCATGTAAGTTAGCAGAGCATACAGCAAGAAAACTTACAAGGACAGCTAGTAATAGAGCACAAACCACACTCAAGAAGTTGCAGGAAGACCTGGAAGCATGTGAAGTATATGTGAGCAAAGATATAATTAGTAGATCACTTTGTTATTAGGATCACTTTTCTGCTTCTCCAAGAAAGACTCCATTGTTTAAGAAATGTCACTTTAAATTTCATTTGGCCTTTGCAAAGAGACATTTAAGTGAACCAGCAACATATTGGGAAAACGTAGTTTGGTCTGACAAAACTAAGATTGAGCTTCTCAGCAGAAACTCAATCAACGAGGTTTAAAGAGAGAACAGCATAGAGTACCTGCCATAGAATACTATCCGTACAGTCAAATTCAGAGGTGGATCAGTAATGGTATGGACTTGTTTTTGCTCATCGGGTATTGGTAGAATAGAAATAATAAAAAGAACAATGGATGGGGAAATATATAGGGAGATTTTAGAGTGATGTTTAATACCTAGTGCTTGCTCCCTAAACATGGAACAAGGATGGGCCTTTCAACATGATAACGATTCAAAGCACACAGCAAAGCTGACCAAATATTAGCTGAAAACAAATGGGATTAATATTTTGGAATGGCGAAGTCAATCTCCAGACTATAATCCAATCAAAAATTTGTGGTAAAAATTGAAACTCAGAGTTCAAAAAAGAAATCCATGTAACTTACAAGAATTGAAAAGAATTTGTGTAGAAGAATGGGGAAAAATAGGCCCCTACATACATAAAAAGTATTTAGGAAACTATTCAAAGTGTCTGCAAGCTCTCATCATCAACAAGGGTTATGTAACTAAATACAGATTTAATTGTATAAATGTATTGTAAACTTTTGCATTTTGAAGTTCAACTTTTTTTCCATATAAATTTGTTTCTCTTCAATGTAATGTAATTCTGATTGCTGCATTGAATTTATTACAAAAAACTTCATAAACGGTATAAATTTCATTAACCTGCATTAACTCAATATATGCAAATTTGGATTTCTGACTTTGTGTTGTCACTGTATGTGCACATGTAGTCCACATAAGCATGCACTTAGATCATGCATACCTACATACACATACAGCTATTTTTTAATATAAATTGGACATGGGCAATCGTTGTATTCTTCCTTGTCTTGAGGTTCACAGCCAAATGGCTGGGTGGATTTGCGTGAAAAATGGCACATATTTTGAGATAGGTGCATAGATTGGGATGCGATTTTTTCCTAGCCCTCATAGTTACCAAGAAAATCGATTAAAACGTTTTCTAATGGAATTCCTCTGCCATTAAAACAACCAGTTGCTCACACAGTTGGCATATACCATTTTGCTAGCAACAAGGGGTGTATATGACAGTTAGCCAAAGCCATTCAGTCATTCATATATACATAACCTCTCTCTCCTTTTCTCTGTCAGTCACTCACACATTCACTCACTACAACAAATGAATAAAATTTCATTTAACTTTCTCTCAAATATACATAGATACATACATACATACAGGCATAAATACATAAAACCTGCATGCTTGCGTGTGTGTATGTCACTGAAGTCATTCATACTTACATACATAACCTCTCTTTCTCTCGCTTTTTCACTGTCAATCACTCACACATTCACTCACTACAAAAAGTGAATAAAAAATTTCAGTTCTTTCTCTCTCTCTCTCACACACACACACACCAGCAACATTACTCTGTTTGTCTCTTCACGCACACTAACAAAAGCAATTCTATCTCTCTTTCTCTCACATACACATGCATGCACGCACGCACACACACACACACACACACACACACACACACACACACACGTCCATTTCATATATCTTTCAATTTCTGCTCTCTGATTAGACAGAGGTCCAATACAATAGCTTTCAGGCACATTGTGTTCTCTAAAAAGGTACATGGATATTTTTTCTAAAAGCATATAAGAATGACTTATTCAATACTTCTCCACTTAGCTTTTATCTGCACTTTTCTTAAATTGGATACATCTGCTATTAAGTTGCAGAACTTTGGCAGTACAGTTAAAAATCATTGCTGCTTTACTTCATACATACAATCTCCCCGTAAGTTCTTACAGCTTCATTATATGGTGACAATTGAAATGTCGAACATTTTCTAACTGTTAAAGCAATTCTTAACGTCAACTTTTTAATGCATCTTGTATTTTTTTCCTAGCCCCAATACTTATCGAGAAAATTGATTAAAACTTTTTCTAATGAAATTTCTGTTTCTTCTGCCATTAAAACAACCAGTTGCTCACACAGCCGGCATATACCATTTTGCTAGCAACAATGGGAGTACAGGATGACAGTCAGCCAAAACTTTTACTATGCTGTCTCTCTTCTTTCACCTCTTTGTGGGGTTGATCATCTTAATCTTTAGTTACAGTTTCTCATTATAACTACATAATACACAGAATTGTCAGATAAAGACTGTAGAGTATTTTGAGGGAGATTTGGCTGCTATTTATACCAGGTCTAGCTACCATGTAGAGGTCTGAACTTAATTTTCATTCACATATTTGCATTTCAAAAATTTAACAATCTTTTCCATAAATCAACTATCATAAAAATTTTCTACCATGACCTCAAATTTTCTATGTACGTGTGAGTACCTTAAAAGATGTGATTAGACGTAGGTCCAATAGAATAGCTCTCAGAAACAGACTACATACAAATTCTTTCTTCACAGTTCCTGAAGCTGCTTTCTGACAAGGGGTTGGGGTCAGAAAATTTTCATACAGCTCCAATTGAAACGGGACTCGAAATGATAAGGTTGAAAAAACTCTGTTATAGATTATGCCTAACCGAAAATGATCACAGCCACATCATCCAAACAGACCGGGTGAAACCAGGCTTAGCTGCTAGTATATAGATATCATCACCATCATCATTGTTTAACGTCCGTTTTCCACGCTAGCACGGGTTGGACGGTTTCGACCGGGGTCTGGGGAGCCAGGGGCTGCTCCAGTCTGGTCTGGCAGTGTTTCTACAGCTGGATGCCCTTCCTAACGCCAACCACTCCGCGAGTGTAGTGGGTGCTTTTTACGTGCCACCTGCACAGGTGCCAGAGGGGTCTGGCATCGGCCACGGTCGGTTGGTGCTTTTTATGTGCCACCTGCACAGAAGCCAGTCGGGGCGGTGCTGGCATCGGTCACGTTCGGATGGTGCTTTTTATGTGGTGGGGGGTGCAGAAATATAGGGGAGCACCAGTGGGGGGGTGCAGAAATATAGGGGAGCACCAGTGGGGAGGGGTGGTTCAGAGAAATGATGACAGGTTCTAGGCAAGTAGAACGTAGAGAGGGGTAATGTATGGTGAAATGTATGGTGTATTGAGGAGGGGGGTTCGAAGAGTAGACACCTATAATGGTGGTGGGAGAAGCGACATCCGGTATAGATGGAGCAAAAATATAGAGATATCCGGTATTGGTGGTGGGGGTGGGCAGGGTGGGTGCACCGCGAATACGCGAAGGTTGATATAGACAAGAGAGCGAGACTTGGTCAGGCAGAATTAGTAGAGGAGAAATGGAGAAATTAGATAAAATAGTTAGATAGATAAATAACAACAGATAAAAAACATGTATGATTGGTCGAGAAGTGAAAATAAGCATTCAAACTTATCTGTGCTCGGGATTATAGCTGCTAGGTGAATGAATGAGAGAGCACATGTTGCTGCCTTTTAAGTAAAAAAAAAAAATATATATACATATAAATATAATGACAAGCAAATTAGACAAGTTGATTTAAGATATTTTATCGGTATTTGAAGATGGAATTGCATCTTCAAACTCTATCCTGTCAACAGCTCAAATGTAAAATTCTCCAGTGTAAAACTCTCCCCTGAAGACAAAGGCAATGTTATTCGATAATGGTTCCAAATAACCACCATTATTCCAGACTATAAAACTCCCAGAAACAGCTGTTGAACTCAAAAAACTCTACCCATTTAACTCCTGATATCATTTATATTCTATATGTCAGACTTATTTTATATCTATACACACGTATATTTTTCCTACTGAATGTATTTAATATTCTGTGTAAATCAACTTGCCTAATATGGTTATCATTATATTTACTCATCTACCAGCTCAAGTTCAAATTTCTTGAGCACTTCGAAGTTTATTCTATATAGAGAACACCTTTCTCTATCCTCTAAACTATATATATATACATATATGCACATGAAGTCTGCATAAGCGTACACTTAGATATAAATATATATATATATATAGATATATACCGACAAGCACATACAATTACATACACATATGCATATATATGGAATCCACATAAGTGCATAATTACATGTATGTGGTTCTCTAACAGGCACATGCACACAAGTATGTGGGTACAAAGAACCTCTGCTCACAGAACAGGAGGAGTACAAGCAGCTAGGAAAGCAAGTCCTGTACTTTCAGATTGAAAGGGTGAAGGTGGGTGAGCAGGCAGAATTGGTTTGCAAAAATGGATGCTAAGCCCAGAAACCTATGCAGAGAAAACCATAGTTACCCCATGTTACTTACAGTTTTAATTATTTACTGTTAATCAGACTTATAATAAAGTTTTAGAATTTAATCATTATTATTATTAATACAATAGTTTTAATACAATAGTGCATTCTAAATGGCATATTTATCATATAAGCCTATAAACAATGAGGATAGAGTGTACAATAAGTTTTAAAAGGGGATGGGATGTTGATGGGAGAGGAGAATTGTAAGCATTGATTGATCAAGTTACATTTGTATAAAATAGATTAATACTTAGATGTAGTCCCATGAACAAGTAGACAGCCAAGCTGAGTGATATTTATGAAAACTATTCCTTAAATATGTTAATGGCTGCTATGTCCAGAAAACATACGCAGAGAATAAAATAGTACACCCATGTTGCTTACAATTTTAATTATTATTATTATTATTATTATTATTATTATTATTATTATTATTAATGCAACATTTATACACACGTACACATTAACCCTTTAGTGTTCAAATTACTCTGTTAAATGTAAGACTTTTTTCACTCAAATCGTTTTGAATTAATCATACATTATCTTATAGCTTTGAAGTTTCAATGGTATGATAGTTTATTCTTAGAATGTCAATGTAGGTTAGGTGTGAGAGGCTAAATATGGCCAGTTTGAATGTAAAAACATGTAGGATATTTGGGCCGGATATGGCCGGCTTAAACACCAAAGGGTTATGCAGCATATTTATCATATAAAAACATGTGTGTGTGCATGCATGTATACAGGTGTGTTATATATTTTATGTATACTATCTTTTACTTGTTTCAGTCATTTGACTGTGGCCATGCTGGAGCACCGCCTTTAGTCAAGCAAATCGACCCCAGGACTTATTCTTTGTAAGCCTAGTACTTATTCTATTGGTCTCTTTTGCCAAACCACTAAGTTAAGGGGATGTAAACACACCAGTATCGGTTGTCAAGCGATGTTAGGGGAACAAACCCAGACAGACAAACGTATAGACACACATATACACACATATAAATATATATATATGTATATATATACACATATATACGACGGGCTTCTTTCAGTTTCCGTCTACCAAATCCACTCACAAGACTTTGGTCAGCCCAAGGCTATAGTAGAAGACATTTGCCCAAAGTGCCACACAGTGGGACTGAACACGGAACCATGTGGTTCGTAAGCAAGTTACTTACCACACAGCCACTCCTATGCCTATATATGTGTGTGAATCTATATGTGGCTTTGTCTATCAATTTGCTTGCATGCATCTTGTCATTTTATTTTCCTTTTTTTGAGTTTTCTCTCCTTGTTCTCTCCTTTTCTCTGTCTCCTACTCACTTTCTCTGTCTAATTGTCTCTCTCTCTCTCTCCCTCTCCCTCTTTAGTTGTATATATTTGGTTTTGAGAGAAGTTTAGCTTTGTTCAGACATCCTCGATGTAATGCTTTGTCCACTATTTTATGTATTATTTCTCTTGCATCACTTCCATTTTATCATTAGCTATCACATACAAATCCTGTTTTCTAATTGGGTAAAAATGATCAAACTTTAAACCAGTGTATCATTTTTCTAGAATAAATGAATCGCAAACTTGGTTTCAATGTGAAAAAGTACATCAATATACCAATTTTTAAAATTTTCACCAAGTTCAAAATCTAACAGCTACAGAAAAGATCTCTCTATTTGTCTATCTCTTTGATTTCTTGCTTGTCACATGGTAAACTTTTCCCCTGTCTATATATATTCACAACTTTCTTTCTCACTATATATAAAAATAGTGAGCTCCAATTTATTTTTAACTTCCAGGCTACTCCCAGTGTGTAGTGCAAAAAAGAATTGGCCAAATCAGTGCTGTGTGGGGGTTGTAAAAAAATTCATACATTTTCAGAACTTTTTTTATCATCAAAAGCCCTTCCACCTCTGTTTGCAGGATGTGAGGACAAAAAGTTGAAAAATGTAAAAAATCGATTTATGTGGATGTGCTATTCCAAAAGTCCATCAAGACATTCTATTGTAAAAATTGGTCCGCAATAACAGGATATTCAGCTAGTCATCATCGTCATCATCATTTAACGTCCGTTTTCCATGCTAGCATAGGTTGGACGGTTCGACTGGGGTCTGGTAAGCCATGGAGGCTGCACCAGGCTTTAGTCTGATTTGGCAGTGTTTCTACAGCTGGATGCCCTTCCTAATGCCAACCACTCCGTGAGTGTAGTGGGTGTTTTTTACGTGCCACTGGCACAGAGGCCAGAGCAGGCTGTTAAACGGCCACAATCGGTTGGTGCTTTTACATGTCACCGACACGGAAACCAGTCAGGCGGCGCTGGCATCTGCCACATTCGGACGGTGCTTTTTACGTATCACCAGCACGGGTGTCTGAACTACAATTTCCATTTGATTTTTATCTGGCATCTGCCATGTTCAGATGGTACTTTTTATGTGTCACCGGCACTGGTGTCTTAACTACAATTTCCATTTGATTTTTAATTTGATGTTGACGTACTTGACTCAATAGGTCTCCTGAAGAGCAGCAGGTTACTCTATGATCCAAGGTTAGCACAGTAGGCCATCCTACGAGCCATGAACTCACTTCATTTGTTGTGTCTTCACAGTCACAGCATATCTCAGGGGTCTCGGTCTTCGTCATTTCCTCTGTGAGGCCCTACGTGCCACCGGCATGGGTATCACAACTACAATATGAATACGATTTTTATTTTGATGTTGATGAACTTGACACAATAGGTCTCCTCAAGCGCAGCAGGCCATCCTGCAAGCCATGAACTCACTTCATTTGTCAGCTCTTCGAAGTCACAGCATATAGTATATATATATATAAAACTTGTTTGTAAAAAGTTAAGAGGTTGCACACAAATAAATATATATTGAAAAAATAAGAAATAGAAGGTAAGTATGTACTGGTTTCAGTTGTTTTAGATAACTTCTTTGTGCTAGAGTAAAATTGAAAGAAAAATAGACATAAATTAGATTATACTTTTGTAATATCAGTTCTGGAAGATTACATAATCATATTTTACATATAAAAATTTCATGGTGCTGTATTTCATGTCCTTCTGATTGTTACTTATCAATGATAAAGTGTTATAACCTCTAATCAATTCAGTCTCTTTGAATCATGTTATCGCAAGTTAACTCCATCATTTTATTTGGGCCTGATGAGAAATACGTAGGAAATATAAGCATTAAGTAATTGTCTACAGATGTAGATTTTGTAACCTAGGGGTAACCTAACTGAGCCAGTAGACTATATTATTAATAACATTCAGCTCTATTGACTCTATAGAATGTTGTTCTTTCTATTGTCTTTCTGCAGAAACTTTTGATACTACATATATATATATATATCTATATATTTTGTCATTTTTCTTTTTCTATTCTCTTTCTACCTCAGGTTACATTGTCTTCTTTAATGTCTTTCACTCACCATCACTTGTGTGTAAAAGCAATATTTCCCCACTCTCTCCATACTTCTATGAGTTCTTTCTATAGACTCAACAATGATTGATAGTATTTTCATTATTGTGGCTGGCAACTTCATTTAATATGTTGGCCAACAAGATGGTGTTTTCCATGGTGTTAGTGAAGGTTCTGGTTGTGATTTAAGAAATGGGGAGGGTGTAATGCTCCTAGAATCCTGTGATGCAAATTATCAAACACATACTAATCTGGTGAACACATAAGTAGTCAAATAAATAACATTTTTACTAACAAACCAAACAGAAGGTTTGATTTGCTAGTGCACTATACAACATAGATTGGTGGCCAATAACACAACAGTTGGAGCTAAGCAGACACAGGAATGAAATATGACTTGGAGAAAGAAAATATGGAAACAAAAAGATCCCATAATTGGGAATAAGTCTAGGGAAATTTTAACTGGTGCATATGGTTGTAAGGAGAATGATTTAGGCACCTATAGCACAGATGATAACTAGGATTTTCTACAAAATGTATGGTTAAGACGTTTGCTTCCCAAACATATGATTTCAAGTACAGCCTGACTGCACTATACCTTGGGCAAGTGTCTTCTAGACTGGTTTATATTAGTGGTTCTATTTCCTACTTTGCCACAGCTGTTAGCCATCTGTAATACCATTGTATAGTGAGTAGCCTTGGCTCTCGTTGTTAAGACTGATTTGTAACTTACCTGTAGATATTGAATTCCAATGTCAATGGAGTTTTCAATTTCAATGTGTGCATCATCATCATCATCCTCCTCCTCCTCATCATCATCATCATTTAGTGTTCACTTTCCTTGCTGGCATGAGTTGGACGGTTTGACTGAGGACTGGCAAGCCAGAAGGCTGCACCATGCTCCAATCTGATCTGGCAAGGTTTCTACAGTTGGATGCCCTTCCTAACACCAACCACTCCGAGATTGTAGTAGGTGCTTTTTACATGCCACCAGCACCAGAGCCAGTCAGGCAGCTCTGGCAATGACCATGCTTGAATGGTACTTTTTATGTGCTACCAGCACAAGAACCAGCCAGGTAGCACTGGTAATGACCATACTTGCATGGCGCTTTTTAGGTGCTGCAGGCATGGAACCAGTCAGCTGGCACTGGTATCAACCACAGTTGTATGGTACATTTTACATGTCACTGGCATGGGAGCTAGTCCAGTGGGACTGACATCAACCATGCTCAAATGGTGATTTTCATGTGCCACCGGCATGGGTGCCAATCAGGCAGCACTGGCATCAGCCATGACAATGATTTCACTTGACTCAACAGGTCTTCTCAAGCACAGTTTATTGCCCAGTGGGTTGGTTATGCTACTCTGGCATATGGTCTCACTTGGCTTGCCAGGTCTTCTCAAACACTGCATATCTCCAAAGGTCTTGGTCACTTGCCATTGATTCCATGAGGCCCAATGTTTGAAGGTTGTGCTTCACTACCTCATCCCAGGTCTTCCTGGGTTTACCTCTTCCACGACTTCCCTCAACTGTTAGGGGGTAACACTTTTTCACGACTGTCCTCATACATATGTAACACATGACCATACCAGCACAGTCATCTCTCTTGTACAGCACATCTGATGCTCCTTAAGTCTAAGTTCTTTCTCAGGGTGCTTACACTCCATCGTGTATGCACAGACATTACACATCCAGCGGAACATACAAGCTCCATTTCTTGCAAGCTTATGCATGTCCTCAGGAATCACAGACCATGTCTTACTGCCATGTAGCATGTCTGTTAGCACACATGCATCATGCGAGAGGCCCTTTGTTACCAGCAGAGGTAGGAGCTCTCTGAACTTTGCCTTGGTTATTCTTATTCTAGCAGCTACACTTTCAGAGCATCCAACTCTGTGACTGACTTGGTTACTTGGGTAATGAAAGCTGTCAACTATTTCTAGTTTTCCCCCTGGCATGTGATGAAAGATGTTTTCTACACATTTTCTGTGTTTGTTGCCGCAGTGCATTTGCCACAGACAAAAACTATCTTCCTAGATAGCCTTTGTTTGATATTGCTCCATCTCTTATGTGTCAATAGCTTACACCAGGTACATCTTATGGAGTTTCTACGTATGCCTTTTCTACAGATCGAGCAGGGCCATCTACCTCAAGGGATTTGTGATTTGTCTACCTTCCTCTTTAGTTTTTGCTAGAGTGACTCTAAAGCCCTTCAACTCTAGGCCTTACTTCCACACCTGATATTTCTCCTAGTTCTGATAGTGACTCAGCTATTAGAGCAAGGTCATCAGCATAGGGGAGCTCTCAGGGCATCCTGTCTTGAATTCCTCTTTTATTGCCTGGTGGATTATGATCCATAAGCAGGGGCTGAGGACTGATCCTTGATGGACCCCTCCCTTACCCAGAATTCTTCACTATACTCATTACTAATCCTCACCTTACTGACAACATCCCTGTACATGGCTTGTACAGCTCTCACTAACCACTCATCTATCCCTAGTTTCCACATTGACCACCAGATAGGGGATTGGGGGACCCTGTCAAAGGCTTTCTCCTTGTCAATGAAAGCCAAGTACAGAGGTTTATCTTTGGTTAAGAATTTCTCCTGTAGCTGTCTTACCAGAGATATAGCATCAGTGGTGCTTTTCCTTGGCACACACCCAAACTGCATCTCATCTAAACTGACTCTCTCCCTAATTAGTTGGGCTATGACCCTCTCCGTGACCTTCATTACCTGATCAAACAAGTTGATACCTGATCAAACAAGTTGATAATTATTTGTATCTAAAGCGTCACCTTTATCTTTGTAGCAGTTGACTATGGTGCTGCTACACCAAGTCATTGGATATGACTCCTTCATGTATCACCTGATTGACTATATGGGTGACTAGACTATAGCTGACACCACCAGATATTTTAAGCATCTCTCCGGTTATTGTTAATAGGCCAAGGGCTTTCCTTGTTTTCATACCTTTATCTACCAAAACACTGTCAATTTGGATATCTGGTCCATTTGTTGGGTTGACATTTAGCAGACTGTCTTTCTCCCATTCATTCTCTTCATTTAGCAACCTTTCATAGTGTTGTCTCCATGTGGACACATTTCTCTCCTATGATATTATGATTCTCTTTCACACACAGTCAAGCAACACGAAACACTTCAAGTCTTTGGTCCTTGTGGCACAGAACATTGGCAAATTTTTTCTTTTCTGCTTCCCTTCTGACAATCTGATACAGTTTCCTGCTGGCACCATTCTTCCAGTCTTTCCATGCCTGTTTCTCTTGTCTAATGGCCCTGTCATCTACATTGTTCCACCACCACGTTACCTTAGGTTGAGAGGGGACACTGCACTAAACACAGATCAGGTCAGTAGCCTCAACAGGTTGTCCTGCAGGAACCTCCAGTTGCCTTCCACATTAGGTGATGCTATATATGCTATATCTTCCTTTATTTTGTTAAAAGATTCAAGTAATACTTCCTTTATTCTCTGTCCATTCAGAGGATCCTTAAGCTTCCAGACCCTTCTTTTCTATGCTGGTTGTCTTCTGGGCATCCATTCAGCCCTGGTCCTGAAGTCACTAACTACTAACCTATGTTGTGGGGTGCATTCTTTCATGTTTCATGGTGAGGATGTAGTCAGTTTGACTAGTGTGTCCACTAGACTTGTAGGTGAATAGGTGACTAGCAGGTTTCCTGAAGTTAGTATTACAAACCATGAGATCATTTGCATCACAGAATTCCAGCAGCCTGGTTCCCACCGTAGCCACCATGCACACCATGGAAGTCCCCTGGATGTTGTCCAACATGCCCATTGAAGTCGCCAGCCACAAAGAGAAGGTCCTTTTCATTTGTCGATATGGTAGTCTGTAAGAGGGCATCATAAAATCGATCTTTCTGTTCATCAGGTAGCCCTAGCTGAGGGGCATAAGTCAAGATAATGGTTGCTAATCCATGTTGCGGTACTAATCTAAGCTTAAGTATTCTGTCATAGACTCTGACTACCTTGATTACCTTATCAACTCATGTGTCCGCAAGAAGTATACCCACACCCCTGACCCCATCAGTGTTCCCAGCCCAGAAAATCTTATACCTGTATTCTTTGCCTGTGAGGAACCTAGCAGAACTTCCTCTCCACCTTACTACTTGGATGCAGCACAAATCTACACATCTCCATTCAAGCATTTCAACAATCTCACCAGCCCTACCTTTCAATGTGCCAATATTAAGTGTACCAACTCTGAGGTTGTGGAAGGTATGGGCCTGAATAGAAAGCTCGCATTTGGCAGAACTCATAAACATTCAATAGCCTTCAACATGCATACACTACACCATCATTTTATGTCCTACATAATCACTACATTTCATAGGAGTTAAACACTAAGTAGAGATGGGGTAGCATTTAGGCCATTGGAGGTGTTCAGGGGAAAGACATCCGATAGAGGTCAGAGGACAAATACTTCCAGTATAGGTGGTGGAGTGGGATGGGCAGTCACAGCTTGAAACAGCAAACACTCTGGCTGCCGGTGTGAAAGAATAATAATAATGAAAACAATGATAATAAAAATAATACTAATAAAAATAATGAGATGGAATTGGACATTTGCATTCTTAACAAGAGCTATAACTAACAGGTTTCAGTCAGTGAAACTGTGATGAAATTAGATAAATGAATCATCATCATCATCATTGTTTAATGTCCGTTTTTCTATGCTAGCATGGGTTGGATGGTTCGATCAGGGTCTGGGAAGCCAGGAGGCTGCACCATGCTCCAGTCTGATCTGGCAGTGTTTCTACAGCTGGATGCCCTTCCTAATGCCAACAACTCCGTGAGTGTAGTGGGTAAATTTTACATGTCACCGGCACAGGGGCCAGAGGAAGCTGACAATGGCTACAATCGGTTGGTGCTTTTTACATCAGTTGGTGCTAGTCAAGGCTGCGCTGGCATCGGCCACTTTCAGATGGTCCTTTTTATGTGCCACCAGCATGGGTATCACAACTACAATTTCCATTTGATTTTCATTTTGATGTTGATATAATCCTCCAGCACAGCAGGTCACCCTACGATCCAAGGTACTTTTGAATGGGCTGGGGCTGGTTATGCGAAACTGATGTAGGATACAGCCGTGAACTCACTTTATTTGCCAGGTCTTCACAGTCAGAGCATACCTCCAGAGATCTCGGTCTTTCATCATTGCCTCTGTGAGGCCCAACAATCATAGGTCATGCTTGAACACCTCATTCCATGTCTTCCTCAATCTACCTCTACCCTGGATTCCTTCAAATGTTTGGAAGTGGCACTTCTTCACACATCACTCCTCATCTATCTGTAGTACATGACCATACCAGTGCAAACGTCTCTCTTGTATGCCACAACCAATGCTTCTTATGTCCAACATTTCTCTCGGGGCGCTTACACTCTGTCGTGTGTGCACACTGACATTACGCATCCAGTGGATCATGGTAGCTTTGTTTCTCTCAAGCCTACACATGTCCTCCGCAGTCACAGCCCTTGTTTCACTGCTGTGAAGCATGGCTGTTTGTACACATGCATCGTACAATCTATCTTTCACTCTGAGTGAGAGGCCCTTTGTCACAAGTAGGGGTAGAAGCTTTCTTAACTTTGGCCAGCATATTTTTATTCTAGTGGTAACACTCTCTGAGCACCCACCTCCCTCCCCACTACAGACTTGATCACCTAGGTAGTGGAAGCTATCAACTACGTCTAGTTTCTCCCCCTGGAGTGTGATGGAATCTCTTTACTGAGCATCTGTGGTGTTTATTGCCACTGTGCATTTGCCGCACACGAAAGCTATCTTCTCAGTTAATCTTACTGCACCTCTTATGTGTCCATAGCTTACACTGGGTACATCCTATAGAGTTTCTACCTACATCTTTTCTACAGATCGAGCAGGGCCACCTGAGGCGGTGTGTGATGTGTTTGCCTTCCTACTTACTAGAACTTTGGTCTTTGCTACATTGACTCTAAGGCCTTTTGATTCTAAACCTTACTTCCACACCCAAAATTTATTTTCTAGTTCTGGTAGTAATTCTGCTATGAGGGCCAGGTCATCAGCATAGAGGAGCTCCCAAAGGCAACCCATCTTGAATTTCCCTGCTATTGCCTAGAGGACTATGATGAATAAAAGGGGACTGAGGGCTGAACCTTGATGGTCTCCTACTTCTACCCAGAATTCTTCACTAATTGCCAATCCTACCAATACTAACAACCTGTCTGTATAGGGCCTGTACAGCCCTTATTAACCATTTGTCAGTCCCCAGTTACCACATCACCCACCAAATAGGGGATTGAGGGACCCTGTCAAAGGCTTTCTCCAAGTCCACAAATGCTAAGTATATGGGTTTATCTTTACCTAGGTATTTCTTATGCAGTTGTCAAACCAGGAATATGGCATCAGTGGTGCTTCTACCTGGCACAAAACCGAACTGCATCTCATCTAATCAGACTCTCTCCCCTTACTCAGGGCCTCTCGGTATAGGGCCTGTACAACTCTTATTAACCATTCGTCAATCTCCAATTTCCACATCGCCCACCAGATAAGGGATCGGGGAACCCTGTCAAAGGCTTTCTCCAAGTCCACAAAAGCTAAGTACAGGGGTTTATCTTTAGCTAGGTATTTCTCCTGCAGTTGTCAAACCAGGAATATGGCATCAGTGGTTCTTTTACCCAGAACAAAACCGAACTGCATCTCATCTAAGCAGACTCTCTCCCTAATGAGATGGGCTATGACCCTCTTCATGACCTTCATCCCCTGATCCAGCAGTTTGATACCTCTGTAGTTATTTCTATCTAGAGCATCACCCTTACCCTTGTAGCAGTTGACTATGGTGCTGCTACGCCAGTCATTAGGTATGACTCCATTATGAACTATCTGGTTTACAATGCGGGTGACTAGGCCATAGCCCACATAGCCAGCTGTTTTAAGCATCTCAGCAGTGATTCCTGATGGGCCGGGGGCTTTACCTGGTTTCATATCCTTAATTGCCTTAACTACATGGGAGCTGTCTATTCGGGTAGCTGGTCCCTCTACTGGGTCAACATTTGGCAGGCTCTCCTCCCCCCATTCATTCTCCACATTCAGCAGACTTTCATAATGGCTTCTCCAAGCCTCTTTCTTTTCCGAATCATTAAAAGCAAGTGCACCATCTTCCATGCAGACACATTTCGCTCCTGTGACATCACAATTTTCTTTCACACACTGTTTTGCAATCTTAAATACCTCAGTTCTTTGGTCCTCACATTGCTGGACATTCACAAACTTCTTTTCTGCTTCGCCCTTGGCTATGCATACCTACCACCCAGCCTCCCTTTTGGCTACCTGGTACAGTTCCCTGCTACACACACCCTCCCGGGCTTTCCAGGCCTGTTTCTTTAGTGTAATGGCTTTGTCTTCCGTACTATTCCATCAGCATGTAACTCTAGGTCTGGAAGGGACTTTGCACCATCCGCAGACTTGGTCTGTGGCACTCAGCACGCTGTGCTGTAGGAATTTCCAGCTACCTTCTCTTTAGGACTGTAGTTCCTCTTCCCCTCTCATCAAATTTCTTGATAAGGATATCCCTAAATCTCTGACCATTTGAAGGGTTCTTTAGCTTCCAAATCCTTCTTTTTTAGATTGGTCTGCTTCTTGGTATCCTTCTGGCCTCGAGCCTAAAGTTACTAATGATTAACCTATGCTGGGGTGTACATTCTTCACCTGGGAGGATCTTTGTATTTAAGAGCAACCCTGCGTCCCACAGTCTGGTGAGGATGAAAACAATCTGGCTAGCAGAGTCACCTGATTGATAGGTTATCAGGTGGCTGTCTGGTTTGCTGAAGTTAGTGTTGCAGATTAAAAGGATACATGCATCACAGAACTCCAGTAGCCTAGTTCCCTCATTGTTTCGGGAACCAATACCATGGCCCCTGTGTACACCAGTGAAGATACCTGATTCCCGCCCAACATGCCCATTAAAATCTCCATAATAATAACAATAACAAATGAGCATGAAAGAAAAGGAGAAGAGAGAAAGAGGAAGAATTGCATTGAACATAGGGATCTTAAGTTTTCACTAGCATATGATATGGAAGAAGAAACTGTGTTTACATAGATAGATAATGAAATAACAAAGTAATTATAATTTGCGCTAAAAAAAGGGGGTTTTAGATGTGTTTTAGGTTGGAAAACAGAGTTGCTTATCTGAGCGTTTTCTTGGATTCTACTTTGTGTGGCAAGATATTAAAATGTGAGGCATCAGAATCTGAATGGAGCTACTTTATATAGGGTGGAGTGGATAGAGTGGAGGTAATGTCATGTTGGGAGAAGCAAGTGGTTAACGGAACTGAGAGAGAGAGGGAGAGAGAGAGAGAGTCCATAGTTAGGCTGGGCGAAGACAGAACATGACAAGATGGAATTTTGGGAATTTAGAGTAATATAATTGATCAAATGGAATGGATTTAACTTGCCATCATAACAAACTGCGAAGCAACAAACACTTTGGCTGTTGGTGTGAAAGATTGATGATGATAATAATAAGAAGAAGATAGAATTGGACATTTGCATTTTTAACTAGAGCTATAACAAACAGGTTTTGGTCAGCCAAACTGTGACAAAATTAGATACATGAATGAAAAACAATAATAAATGAGCATGAAAGAGAAGGAGAATTGGATTGAATGTAGGGATCTTTAGTTTTTTCTAACATATGGTGTGGAAGACTAAACCGTGTTTATATGCATAGATAATGAAATAATGAAGTAATTATAATTTGCACTGAAAAAGAGGTTTTAGATGTGTGGTCCGTTGGAAGACAAAGTTGTTTATCTGAACATCTTCTTGGCTTCTACTTTGTTAGGCAAGATTACTCTGTCAGTCTCACCATGAAAAGAGTTGAGCTTGAAAATGTCATCTGCATATCCGAAGAAAAAAAAGCATAAGAGTGTATTCCAGTTGGTCCATATATATGATGGTTTGCTAAGTTAGATCAAACAGTGAGTATTGTGCAACACCTGATTATTGATATTAACAAAAATATTAAGTATCCCAACTCTGAGGGTGTGGAAGGTGTGGGCCTGTGAACCCTGGAATGGGGGACAGCAACATCATGTACCTGAAGAGAAAGCTTGCATTTGGCAGAACTCATAAACATACAATAGCCTGTTTTATTTTTCATCTAACTAAAAATATATAAACAATATTCATGAGATTACTATTATTACAGTTCCCTTATCCAGCAGAAATAAATATACATATATATATATATTTTCAAAAAAAACATACACACACACATTCCATTCATTTCTCAATATAATTTTTGTCACTTTTCCTATTTCAGTTTTACCAAAATCAGTCACAATCAAGAATATTTCTAACACAGTTCCTGTGGAAAATCAGAACAAAAGTTATGAATGCCTTATTAAAGACACCAAACCTGAATATTCAGTCTATTGGTTGATTACTAAGAATGATGGAACACAAAAAAATGCCACAAAGTATATTTCAAACAAGTCAAGCAAATCAGGAAAGCTGAGCACTTTATCATCAGAACTGACATTAACCCTTAATAAGAATTTTAAGGAATTACAGTGTGTTGCATATTTTCCGGGTAAAAGTGAATTTGTTAACCATTCAAAGGAACTCGATTTGCATATAAAATGTAAGTTTTTCTTCTTTATCTCTATAAAGCACAAAGTATAGATTTGTTCAAAATATTTTTGTGAAATATTTCTTCATTTCTAGATTTATATTTACCACAACAATGAAAAGATTACACAACTTCAACAGTTTTGAAAAGATTTTTTTTTATTGATTTACTTTTTTGTTGTTGTAATATCATATCTCTGAGCAATTATGAACTAGTAATCCTAAAATATTTGTGGTCATTTCTGTAATTTGCCTAAATTTACTAAAGCATCTACTTCATTGAGTTCTGGTTTCTAGAGTAAGATGTATAATGTTGTGGAAGGATTCCGACCACTTCCTCATGATTAAACATGGACTGATACTTTTCTATAAAATAAAGAACTGTCGAGTTGACTCAAGCAGTTGATAGAAAGTGTTTAGCCTCATCTAGCAGCAGTAGTACTACATCATACGAAGACCTTACTTTACGCCCAAATCAGAAAATATATCCAATGCAGTAGGCTATAAAAATGGTGATGAGATATTCGAAGCTTGCATTGAACATTAAAAATTTTTGGTGCAAAACAAAAAATTGTTTAACATGGAGGACTTATTGGCCTCCATGCAAAATCAGCATCAACAACAACTACGACAGTAACAACAACAGCAACTACAACAGCAAAGCCAACAGTTGCTTGGATTAAAATTAAAGAAGTTTAAAAATACTTAAGGTTCATACTCGCCAGAGAGCATAGCAAACTCAATTGGAGAATTCAGTTATAATCTAGAAGACTGGATCACCTTCTTTGTATATTCTCAAAGATATGAAGAAATGTTCAAAGAAGAATGTAAAAATTGGATGGATGAGAAAAAAGTACTACTACTTTTAAGAAAGTTATCCCCTGCTGAACACGAAAAATATATAACTATATTCTGCTGAAGAAACCAGGTGAGATTTGTTGTGATGAAATAATTTTTTATTGAAAGATTTCAGTGAAAGAAGTTTCCTATTCAGTACTCATTGGTAGTATTTAAATTTGGTTAAAGAAGATGATGAAGATTTCGTCACCTATACCAGGGTTGTTAAGAGATTATGAAAAATTCAAATTAAATGAATTAACCCTTGACATGTTCAAATGTCTAATTTTTGATCAAGCAAAGATGCAGATATACATTTCTGAATATTAACAGAATTAGAACAAGACCAAAAATTAACTCTGTAGACTGTAGCAGAAGAATGCCAGAGGATTATAAATTTAAGAGATGACGCAGATAAAATTGAAGGAAAAGATTGCTCTCATATTCATTCATGTTGACCTGAATGAATAGAAAAAAGAAACAAATGTCAAGACCCAATCCATGCTATAGGAACGGAGGTTTACATTTCAAATGTAACTGCCCTTTTTAAATCTAAAATGCTTTGAGTGTGGAAAAATAGGTCACAAAAGCTCACATTGTAAAAGGAAACGAAAATGTATAAAGGTTGAATGAAAGAAATTCTGGCAAGAAGGTATTGTCAACAGAAATCCTAAGCAAGGCTCAGAAAAGAAAATTCGAGTTTATAAAAATGAATAAAGTGAATATCATGTTACAATTGGATACAGGCAGTGATATCACAATAATTAAGCCTTTAGTGTTTAAACTGGCCATAACTGGCTGAAAATTATTCCTCTTTATTTGTTTGAACCAGTCAAATCTGCCATATCTGATTTCTCTACAAAATCACTAAAAAGATAAACAAATCATATTATTGAATTCTCATAGCTTTCAGATAATGCGAGATAAAGCCTTTCCCACCTTTATTCAAGTAAAAATATGGTGAAATTTTTGAGACTTCTTGGTTTTTAATGATATGGTATCAGCAAGTAGCGAATCCAACTTCAAAGATTTTACTCTTGATGATGTACAAAACATAAATGAAAACTGCAATAATTTGTCTGAAGACAAATCATATTCACATTTATGAATCTTCGTCAGATGAGGAAAATTTTGATAATGAAAGTGATATAAATGATATTGAAAACATTATGGCAACCTGGTTGAAGATTACTACATCAACCACAATTTCTGATTTCACAGAAAAGACTAGTCCATAATACAGTCTACCTCCCAATGCTCAATGACTGGACTATCTATTAATTTTTATTTTTACTGAAAAATTTTTTTGAAACTGTCGCGGAGGAAACAAATGTTCAAAGCATAATTTATTTTCGTGGAAGACCCGATCCATTATGACAGCCAACTGATACTGTGGAAATGCGAGCTTTTTTTACTATAAACATTATGTTTGGTATCAAGCAGCTTACTCAGCTGAGGAACTACTGGAATCCTGATATAAGGTATGGTGACCCATATATCTCCAGCATTATGTCTAACTATAGTTAATTCATATATTATGTAAAAAGCCACAAGGTACCTTCACCACCAAAGGACTACAACCATTTGAAATTTTGGGTTGACATTGCATCTCAGTTATGGGAGGGCTTTTCTTCCAGAAAGCACAGAACTGGGAGAAAAACAAAATTAACTGAGAGAAAATATTGACTTCCATAAAGTGGAGAAAATGAATGGTAGGGAAAAAGTTTGCAGATTGTGTTCACTGCAAATAAGTAAAACTCCGAAAGGATATCACTTTGAGACCTCATGTATGTGTTTGTTTTGCAAAGTGCTCTTGTGTAAAGAGTGCTTTGGACAGTTTCACGATAGAAACATGGCATTACTATATTTTGTTGTTTGATAGTAATACTATCATGTATCCTTTTCATTTTATTAGAAATAATATATGAAAGTGCAAAATACATATTTATTTTCATACATATTTATGTTACACACCTATATTCACCTTTGCCTCACCTGTTAATGAGCTTTCTTTATTAGATACATTCTGTTATGTAAATGTATTCATTAAATTGTATGAGAGTACATAGCCAATGGTATATTGACTAGTAAAAGAGTTTTGTACTAGATGAGATGCAGTTTGGTTTCTTGCCAGGGAAAAGCACCACTGACGCTATATTTCTGGTAAGACAGCTGCAGGAGAAATACCTAGCCAAAGATAAGCCCCTGTACATGGCTTTCGTTGACATGGAGAAAGCCTTTGACAGGGTCCCCCGATCCCTTATCTGGTGGTCAGTGTGGAAACTAGGGATAGATGAATGGTTAGTGTGAGTCGTGCAAGCCATGTACAGGGACGCTGTCAGTAAGGTGAGGGTTGGCAACGAGTACAGTGAAGAATTCAGGGTAGAGGTAGGGGTCAACCAAGGTTCAGTCCTCAGCCCCCTCCTATTTATCATAGTCCTCCAGGCAATAACAGAGGAATTCAAGACAGCATGCCCCTGGGAGCTCCTCTATGCTGATGGCCTTGCTCTAATTGCTGAGTCACTATCAGAACTAGAGGAGAAGTTTCAAGTATGGAAAGAAGGATTTGAATCGAAGGGCCTTAGAGTCAACCTAGCTAAAACCAAAGTCCTCATAAATAGGAAGGCAGGCAAACCACAAATCCCTTCAGGTAGATGGCTCTGCTTCATCTGTAGAGAAGGCGTAGGTAGAAACTCTATAGGATGTACCCAGTGTAAGCTATGGACACATAAGAGGTGCAGCAATATCAAAGGAAGGATAACTGGGAGGATAGTTTTTGTATGTGGCAGATGCTCGGGAGCAATAAATAAAACTGAAAATGTGTAAAGAACAACTTCCACCACATTCCAGGGAGAAAAACTAGTAGTTGATAGCTTCCATTACCTAGGTGACCTAGTCAGTAACAGGGAAGGGTGCACTGAAAGTGTAGCTGCTAGAATAAGAATAGCCTGGTGACAAAGGGCCTCTCGCACAGAATAAAATGTAGATTGTACGACGCATGTGTACGAACAGCTACATGGCAGTAAAACATGGGCTGTGACTGCTGTGGACATGTGTAATCTCACAAGGAATGAAGCCAGCATCCTCCGATGGATGTGTAATGTCAGTGTGCATACTCGTCAGAGTGTTAGTGCCTTGGACCTAAGAAGCATCAGATGTGGTGTGCAAGAGAGACGACTGCGCTGGTATGGTCATGTGGCGAGAATGGATCTGGATAGTTGTGTGAAAAAGTGCCACACCCTAGCAGTTGAGGGAACCTGTGGAAGAGTTAGACCCAGGAAGACCTGGGATGAGGTGGTGAAGCATGACCTTCAAACACTGGGCCTCACTGAGGCAATGACTAGTGACCGGGACCTCTGGAAATATGCTGCGCTTGCGAAGACTCAGCAAGCGCAAGTTACACCCCTGGCCTATGCCAGGGGTGTAACCAGTCCACTTATGCATGCCTTTCCTTCATTGGACACTAAACTCTGCTTGCAAAGACTTGTTGAGGCAAGTGAAGTCGAAATCGAAATCAAACTCGATGACTGGCATCTGTGCAAGTGGGTCACTAAGAGTACCGTACAAGTGAGAGCGTTGCCAGAGCAACAATCTGGCCTCCGAGCCGATGGCACGTTAAAAACACCATTTGATCGTGATTGTTACCTGCATTGCCTTACTAGCACTTGTGCTGGTGGCATATGAAAAAACATTCGAGCGAGGTCGTTGCCAGTGCTGCTGGACTGGCTCCTGTGCAGGTGGCACATAAAAAGCGCCATTTGAGCATGGCCGTTGCCAGTACTACCTGTCTGGCCCCTGTGCCAGTGGCATGTAAAAGCACCCACTACATTCTTGGAGTAGTTGGTGTTAGGAAGGGCATCCAGCTGTAGAAACTCTGCCAGATCAGACTGGAGTCTGGTGCAGCCATCTGGTTTGCCAGACCTCAGGCAAATCGTCCAACCCATGTTTGCATGGAAAGCGGATGTGAAATGATGATGATGATGATTTTCGATAAGAATATTTGAATGAAATACAGGGAAAGAATAAAATCTTATGCTAATTATTACTGTAATTCAAATTAATGTGCTTGTTCTTGAAAAGTGACAAAATTGTTAATGGTTGAGATCCGGGATAATTTTAGCAACAAATCATATAGGTAAGATGCATTAAGAATTTCAGTTTTAGTGTTTATCCATAATGTTATTGCTGTTAATTAAATTTACTTGCACATAAAAGTCAAAGTTAATCAACAAGATCAGCTAAAATTACATAACTATAACCTTTTGGTATATAAGCACCCACTGACAAAATTTCAAATCTGTATATAAAAAATAACAAAGTTACAAGCAATTATTGTGGACAGCCCTCTTGAACCTGAATAATTCAAAATAACGTGAACAAATAAGCATTACATTTGACAGATTAATCTGAACACTAAAGAGTTAACACAGATACAGGAAGAAAATTGCGAAACCTAAATTGAAAGAAACTTCAAAAATTGCATGTGGTGTTTCAGGAAAAAAAATTACATTTCAAGGGTGAAATGATAAGTGATTTTACATTTCATGGAAAAACCTTTTGGAACAGACTGAATGGAATTATTTAACTTATGGGACCTTTCCATATATTTTTCCTGTAAAAATGTGAATGGTATTTCCACCAGTACAAATCAGGTGTCAGAGGAATTAAAATAAAAATTTTAAATGATTTTTACTGAAGTTTTTCCTGATGAATTAGGTCTTCACACCAAAAGAAAGGTGAAGTTTCAAGTAAAAGAAGACATTATTCCGGTATTTAAACCAAAACAAACTGTACCTTTCACAGCATTGAAATAAGTTGATGGGGAATTGAATGGACTTGAAAAGCTTGAGGTTATTGGGAAAATTGATTATGCCAACAGTTTACGTCAAAGAAAAGAAAACAAAATCCAGGTATGCATTGATTTTTCAACAGGGTTAAACAAGTGTTTGATCACTCATAATTAATTGTTACCAGGTCCAGAAAGAATTTTCACTAAGTCAAATGGAGGGAAAGTTTTTTCAAAGCATACCTACAGATACAAGTGGATTAGGAGTGTTCAAAAGTATTAACAATAAACACTCATAAGGGATTATATCAATTTAATGGACTTCCTTCTGACATAAAAGTTGCTCCAACTATATTCCAACTAGAGATGGATACGATGCTTGCAGAGTGCAACTTTGTGATGGCCTGCCTGGACAATATAGTAATTAAAAGTGAACCTTGGGACCTGTATGTAGAGCACGTAAAGTATGTGTTGGAAAAAATAAGGGATTACAGCTTCACTTTGAGTGAGGACAAGTGAGAATTCTTACCAAAAATCAAATGTTTAGGGCAAATTACTGATAAAGATGGTCATCAACCAGATCCATCAAAGGCAGATGCAATTAAAAATATGCCCTCTTTGACAACTTTATCTACTTAAAACCTTTTTTTGAACTTGAAAACTATCATCAAAGTGATATACCAAAGATATATAAGGTAAGACTCCACTAAATAATCTACTAAAAAAAGATGTAAAAGTGGAATTGGTCTGAAAACTGTCAGAAGGCATTCAACAAAATGAAGAAAATATTACCATCTGATTTGTTGTTAGTACATTTTGATCCTGTATCAGTGATAGTTGTAGCTTCAAATGCCTCTGAGTATAGTATCAGAACAGTAATGTTACATAAATATATAGTAACATGAAGACTGTGGTTCATGCCTCACTTTGTCTGATACCAGCAGAAAAAAATTTCCGCCAAATTGAGAAAGAGGCTCTAGCAATTTAGTAATTATTTTTGTTATAAAAAATTTCATAGATTCTTACGCAGTAGAAGTTTTTAATTACAGACTGTTCAGCATCCGTTATTATCTATATACAAGTTGAAGAAAGGAATCCCTACCCATACTGCTAATACATTACAACTCAGAGGTACTACATATTACACTTGTTGGGTGTTCACTCCTATTGCCCAGTTTCCTTTGGTACAGTTCTGAAACTGATCAATATTTTTGGTCAGGATTGAAAGTTTAGAAGATATCTTTTGCAGTTATTTAAGAATATCTTTGCTCCGTCTATTTTTGTTTCGGTTGGTTTTTGATGACATTTTCATTCCTTGTGTGGGGAATATGTATAGAAAAAATAGTTATTAATCCATATAAGTAGTAGTAGTTATATAAAGGAAATTTTTAAAATGTTAAAAATGCATTGAGAGTGTATAGGAAGATATATTAATATTAATGCACTTGACTGTTTCCACATTTGTATGATTTTCAAAATTATAAGATTTGAGGAACATAGAGCTGTTTCAGCTACTGTATTGCCTCTAGCTGTTGTTCTAAAATGTGTTTTTATAGAGAGAGTGAGACTCAGATCACTAACAGTTAATGTACAGATTGATTGGTTGAGAATGGTCACATAGTGAGGTAAGGGATTTCTGTGGTAAATTCTCTGCTACATTTATGCATTAATGTCATGTGATGACCATATGTAAAGGCCACTTCAAAGGTTAAATGCAGTAGATATGTCATGTGACAATCAGAACAATAGCTATGCTTAATAAAAGTTACGCCTGAATTTTGGGCTGTTTTAGCCTTGGGATTGTGTCTAGTAGCTGTATGAGTAGTTATTATCTTAATTATCTAAGGGGAAGTATTAGTGTCTCATTTGTTCTTTGTATGATCTTGAAAATGTGGACAATTCTTATAATAAGACAGTAGCCTAACTTGCCTAAAAAGAGAGGCAGAAGTTTATAAGGAGGTGAAGTTTATTTTAAATGCAGTAATGTTTAAGAAAAATATTTGAATGGTGATAGAGAACTACAAAAAAGGTAAATACGATAAACTCATTGGAAGTTGAAGTGGATAGGCTGTGTAACTTTGATATCAGCATTTATTGATGACTTTGTAATGTTGACTTGAATACTAAGTGGTCCCTACATCAGCAATGTCCTTAACAGAAACAAGACCATATTCACTTCCATCAGCAGGGATCTTCATATAAAAATGAAAAGCATTCATAGTGAGTGGCAAATTGTATATTTTTGATGTTTTTGTAGCCTACTCAACCATGGTTTGAATTTTTAAATAAAAGAATTTTCTTTAGTTATTTGTGTTTGTTCTGTGGTATTACCTGCACAGTGATAAACTGGAAAGAATAGGAATTTATGGGATTTCATTGTTGCATATAGGTCCAACTGTTCACTGTTTGATATGTATCTAGTCCTGGGATCTCAAATTTGTATTATTAATCTTAGTGTATCATTAATCTCATTTTCAAAGTCAGTTTGGTTTTTCCAATGTAATCTTCACTGCATATATTACATATGATGATATATGTTAAATTATTTGATGAGCAAGTGAAGTTGTTTTCACAATAAAAAGATATGCTGATTTTAATTTATGTTATGTATCTTCAATAAGTTTAGTACACGTTATGAATTTAGAACCACACTTTTCAACAGTTTATAGGAAGTAGTTCTGAACTGGTATATAGTTTTTTGCCTTTTTAATGTTAAATGTCTTAGTGTTTCTTGTGGTCTGTGTTGTAATGATTGTTATAAAAGGTAGAGTTTTGGGTGTATCTTCAATGTCTATTGCTTTGGCATGTTCTATTCAATTCCCTGTTATCTTAGACAGGTATTGTCTTTCAAGTACTGCCTGTTTTAATTGTTGGAGCTTTTTATACTGTACTTCAAGATTGGAAACAAGAGAGTGAAGTTCTAGCAAGGTTAAATGGTATATGTGGTTTGATATGTGTTGGTTGGCATAAGGTAACTAGTAGGTACTGTTTAGATTCTGATTAAATACATCTCTTATGGCCACTCACTGTATTTTCAACTTGTTTTATTTCCTTGATACTACTACATGTATAGATAAATAACACTCATATTTATATATACACACAGACTCACACATGCATATACACTTTCTTCTCGACTTACGAATGAGTCCCATTCTGACTGGCAGGTTGTATGTTGAATTTATATTTTTCAGCACTATTTTCATTACAAAAATATAAAAGACAAAAATTTAATCTATAATTATTATATATAATGTAAAAAATACTTAAGTACCTTATTGCACTGTAAACAAAAATACAATGTAAAATTAATGTAAAAATTAAAACAAATGAAATTTCACATACATACAATAAAAAAAATTGTTCCTGTGAAAAAAGTGCAATTGAAAATACAATTTTAATCTTCACAGTCATGTTCTTGGGTTGAGACAGAGGGTTTTTGAGGAACATGGTGAGCTTTGTTGGAATAGTTTTTTTTTTTTTTTCCTGTCATATATCTTATGATAACAATACACAGTATCTTGAATGATACATTCAACCTTTGCAAAGCGGTTGACATTAGGATCCATTGCTTTGAAACTGGTAAGAGTTTTATTCAATTGCGAAAAGGAATCATTAAACACTTCACTGTGAATTTCTTTTCTGGTTCATCTTCTTCTTTCTCACTTTTTCTTCTGCTGCTCTGTGTGCTTCCAATCCAATCTCTGCAACTGAGTGAGAGACAGTGGCAGGCAGTGGATACCTGGATTTGAAGGAGACCTGTATTACCAGATGCTGCCATAGTTATTGTATGCACAACTGCCCAAACCATCAGACACATGGGAGATGGATGTTGAATGTTGATAATGATGATATATAATACTTACATATAAATATATATATATATATCTCATCTAGGGACATCCTCATCAAGAAATTTGATGAGAGGGAGGAGGAACTATAGTCCTCAGACATAGATGGTAGCTGGAAATTCTTATGGGACAGCTTACTGAGTGCCACAGACCAAGTTTGTGGATGGTGCAAAGTCCCTTCCAGACCTAGAGTTTTGTGGTGGTGGAATAATACGGTAGACAAAGCCATTAGAGCAAAGAAACAAGCCTGGAATTCCTGGAAGGGTGGGAGTAGCAGAAAACTGTACCAGATAGCCAAAAGGGAAGCTGGGAGACAGGTATACATAGCCAAGGGAGAAGCAGAAAAGAAGTTTGCGAATGTCCAGCGATGTGAGGACCAAAGAACTGAAGTATGTCGGATTGCAAGACAGTGTAAGAGAAAATTGTGATGTCACAAGAGAGAAATGTGTCTGCATGGATGATGGTGCACTTGCTTTTAATGATTCAGAAAACATGAGGCTTGGAGGAGCCATTATGAAAGACTGCTGAATGTGGAGAATGAATGGGAGGAAGAGAGCCTGCCAAATATTGATCCAACAGAAGGACCAGCTATCTAAATACACAGCACCCTGGTAGATAAAGGAATTATGGAATGAAGCTAATCCACAGGAATGAGATGCTTAAAACATCTGGTGGTATGGGCTATGGCCTAGTCACCTGTATTGTAAACCAGGTGGTTCATGATGGAGTTATACCCAATGACTGGCACAGCAGCACCATAGTCAATTGCTACAAAGGTAAAGGTGATGCTTTAGATAGAAATAACTACAGGGCTATCAATCTGCTGGATCAGGTGATGAAGGTCATGGAAAGGGTCATAGCCTAACTAATTAAAGAGAGAGAGTCTGCTTAAATGAGATGCAATTTGGTTTTGTGCCAGGTAGATGCACCACTGATGCAATATTCCTGGTACAGCAACTGCAGGAGAAGTACCTAGCCAAGATATATTTGGCTTTTGTGAACTTGCAGAAAGCCTTTGACAGGGTCCCCCAATCCCTTATATGGTGGGCAGTGTGGAAACTGGGGATTGACAAATGGTTATTAAGGGATGTGCAGGCCCTATACAAAGATGCCATTAGTAGGGTTACGATTGGAAATGAGTATAGTGAAGAATTCTGTTTAGAAGTGGGGGCTCACCAAGAATCAGCCCTCAGCTCCCTCTTATTCATCCTCATCCTCCAGGCAATAACAGAGGAATCCAAGACAGGTTGCCCCTGAGAACTCCTCTATGCTGATGACCTGGCCCTCATAGCAGAATCACTACCAGAATTAGAGAAGAAACTTCGTGGAAGCAAGGTTTAGAATCAAAGGGCCTTAGAGTCAACATTGCAAAGACCAAAGTTCTAGTAAGTAAGGAAAACAAACACATCACACACCCCTTCAGGTAGGTGGCCCTGTTCGATCTATAGAAAAGGTCTAGGTAGAAACCCCATAAGATGTACCCAGTTTAAGCTATGGACACATATGCGGTGCAGCAACATGAAAGGGAGATTAACCAAGAAGATAGCTTTCACATGCAGCAGATGGACAGGGGCAATCAACACCACAGATGCTCAGAAAGCAGATTCCATCACATGCCGGGGGGAAGAATCTAGAAGTAGTTGATAGCTTCCACTACCTAGGTGACCAAGTCTGTAGTGGGGAGTGAATGCTCAGAGAGTGTTATCACTAGAATAAGAATAGCCTGGGCAAAGTTCAGAAAGCTTCTACCCCTACTGGGGATAAAGGGCCTCTCACTCAGAGTGAAATGTAGATTTTATGATGCATGTGTGCAAGCTGCTATGCTTCACGGCAGTGAAACATGGGCCATGGCTGCTGAAGATATGTGTAGGCTTGAAAGAAATGAAGCTACCATGATCCACTGGATGTGTAATGCCAGTGTGTAAGCTCTCTGAGAGATATGTTAGACATAAGAAGCATTGGATGTGGCATACGAGAGAGACATTTGCATTGGTATGGTCATGTACTACAGATGGATATGGAGAGCTGTGTGAAGAAGTGCCACTCCCAAACAGTGGAAGGAATTTGGGGTAGAGGGAGACCCAGGAAAACATGGGATGAGGTGATGAAGCATGAGGTTTGAACATTGGGCCTCACAGATCAATGACAAAAGACTGAGACCTCTGGAGGTATGCTGTGACAGAGAAGACCTGGCAAATAAAATGAGTCCACGGCTGTAACCTACAGTAGTGTCACATAACCAGCCCACTCAAAAGTACCTTGGATCATAGGGAGACATGCCATGCTTGAGGAGACCTATTGAGTCAAGTACATCAACATCAACAGCAATATCAAAATCAAATCAAATGGAAATTGTAGTTGTGAACCCCGTGCCGGTAGCATGTAAAAAGCACCATCCGAACGTAGCCAATGCCAGTGCCGCTTTGACTGGCTTCTGTACTGGTGGCATGTAAAAAGCATCATCCGATCGTGGTCGATGCCAGCTCCTCTGGCCCCTGTGCCGGTGGCACATAAAAAGCACCCACTTCACTCTCAGTGTTGTTATCATAAGGAAGAGCATCCAGCTGTAGAAACAGTGCCAGACGGTGTGAGAAAATGGTTAAGCAATAGATATGAAGTAAAGAGTGAAGTGGAGGAATGAAAATAGACATGAGATATGTAGGGATGTTGCATCTGTAGATCCATTATTTAGGCAGAATGGTATACATATAAGAGTCCAGTACCTTGTGAGTAAGTTCCAATAATATTTAAAGTTGGTCACTCCAAGTATAGAGTTTGTACACATTGTTACTAAATCAGGGGTTTTATTTAAAGTGACTTAAAAGGTGGGAATGTATTTGTAAGGTCAAATCAAAAACAGGAGGAGAGGAATAAAGAAAAGAAAAGAAAAGTGGGGAGAGAGATAATAAAGAGATGAAGAGGGGAAAATGTACTGGTTAGTGGTCAGTCAAGATAAATTGATAGTAGGAATGGGGATGTGGGGTGATAGAGAGAAAAATATGAGAGTGTAAAAAGATGATAGGGTAGAGAGTAAAGTGTGTCAGATAGAAGGAATGGCGGTTGATGGATGATAGAGAGAGAGAGGTATGAGAGTGTAAAGAGTAAAGGATTGTCAGGTATGTAGTGATAGGGCCTATGTGAGGGGCAGAGAGAGGGGGTAGTAAAATGGTGGAATGAAGAATTTGGGAATATAGGTTAGGTTGGTTAGAGGACAAGTCTATGCTTAGTAGTAGAAGAATATATATATATATGAAGATGTATACACATGCATATATTAAACATGTATATAGATATTTATACATATCAACACCTATGCATACAACACGTATTAATATGTATATGTACATATGTACATCCATACATACATGTATCTATGTATTATCGCCCCTGTACACACAGGTATATATATACCTTGCATACATACATACATACACGCACATACACACACACATGCATATATGTATGCATGCATATACACACGAATATAATTAAATGGTTGTGATATAAAAGAGGAATTAGATAGGGATTAGGAGTTAAAATGTAGATTCATAAGGTTATTGGGATTACCTAAGGGGTATAGTGGAAATATACTGTATGGTCATTTAGGCATTTGGATTTGTGGAAGAATTTGAATGTACGAAAAAGTGGTGGTTACATGTGCTTAGTGTCTCATTATGTTTATTTAGCAGTGTTGGAGAGTTGTGCTTTAATATGTGAAGTGCCACCTTCAGGCAAAGCTTGCTGGTTGAGCGTTGACCTCTGTAGGGAATCCCTGAATCCAGTAGGGTATATTTGTATTTTTGAGATGATGTATGTGGTTGGCGAGTGCTGTAGATTTACTGTTTATCATATCTAAAAGAATGGAGGTGAGCAGCATATCGTTGCTTAAAATTTTGGGTTGATCCTATGTATGTGGCTGTAGAGTTGTGTAATATATTAAGGACAGTGCATTTATAAATTACATTATATCTTCTACAATGGGTTTGTAACAGGCAGATGATTCTAGTATGGCAGTTACAATTAAGTGAATTTTGGGGAATGTGTTCAGGAATGGAGGAGGTAATATTGTCAGAGAAGATTCTAAATTATTAGTATTATTAACATTATCATTACTGTCGTTGTTATTATTACTATTGTTGTTATTAATTGTACTATTTGTAAGAGTGGTAGAAATTGTGGTGGTGTTCCGGACAGTGTCAGTAGGATGGGTTGGGTTGTGGTTGTGGTCTAATGTAAGGGTATCTGTGCTGGAGCTGTATGTATGTTGAGTGTTCTTATGACTAGAGTTGTAATTATGTGAGCTTTGATAGTAAAGAGAAAGCTACAATAGATTCAAAGTTGGGTGGGGCAGAATAAGATAGTTTCAGAGTGGATCTATTAAAGATAGAATAATATTTATGTTGCCGAGGGAAGTTAGAGTCTAGTATTTTAAAGAAGGATTTAGCTAAGTTCTTACCGTTAAGTGAGAATGGGGGTGTGTACCACAGAATGGAGCGTCTGCCACTTATTTTAGGGTGTCTGGGAGTAGTGCTATCTAAGTTTTTAGATATAGAAGTGCTATCTATACTTTTGGATAATGTATGTAGGCGGTGAATCCTTTTGTTGTTAGCTGTTTTAGTTTTTGACCTAGTGTTAAATGTATGTGTGGGGTCTAGGTTGCCTAGGTGTAAGACCTTCAAGGGTTCCATCAATGAGTGTGTGTGGTTGGTTGTGATTATGATGGTTGGTGAGTGTTTGAGATGTGATTTGAGATATATATTGTTTGAGTCTGGTGTTATGGATGTATTCTATTTGTTGGGAAAAGCCACTAGCAGCAAGTGCTTGAGTGTAATATGGTGCGTGATTATTGAAAATTTCCTCAGTGGAAGAGAGGTTAGATATGCAGGTTGAGATGCCCTTGATTAAGTTATCAAAAGTGGATTTGTGGTGATTGGAGTGGATATTAAAGTACAATTCGCTTTATGCTTACATCTTACCCAGAATGTGATATATAAATGTACAATAAAAACTACAACTAATGATTTTATATATATGAGTTATTTGGTTAATATGAAACAGCATCTATACAACTACCTGTCACCCTTTAATCTTAAGTATAAAGCAATTTGTACGTTATTATCCAGTAAAATTTGGGAATTGAAGGACAGTGGAATTGAGTTTAGCCTCAAATGGGAAATAATAAGAAGAGCACAGCCTTATAGAAATAGTAGATATGGGTGTAAGCTTTGCTCTATGGAAACATGAAATTTTAAAACAAAAAGATAAGGGCAACCTGATTAATAATCGATTAGACCTTTGGGTATCATATGTACATAGTGTCACCTGTACCTTTAAATATCTTAGAAAGTAGCACTTTATTGATCTTGAAATTTAAAACTTATTAGAAACCTCTTTGCTCAAAATTAGTATATAGTGAGCATGTCCTACAACATTATTACAGGGTAACAGTCTTTAGAGATAAAAGCTAAATAAGTAAATAAAAAATTTTTAGTTTTGAATACTTGAATTGTATAGATTTTCTATAAATCTTCTCTATTGATGTTACTAAGTTGTGTATATACTTCATCATGATTTTTAGTGATTAAGCTATTTCATATACTTTTCTATGGTGTTCTACCCTACCTAATTATTTAAAAGTGCTCTACCCTCCTGATCTTAGTATTTATATAGGCCTTTATATAAGTAGCCTTTCAAATTAAGTACCCCTAAAAAACTATAAATATTATGTATGGAGTAAGAATAATATCTTCTAAAGCTTATAATATACTTCTTAGTTTTAAAATTTAGAATGGTATTAGAATGTCCTATAACATCAATATTCCTTTAGATAATACCAGGTATCAGTCTTTATTGATACTAGCTTAAAAAATAAAGATTTAATTTTAGTTTAGTATGCTTAAATTATTATACATTTTCTCTTAATCTTCTCTATTGATGTTAATAAGGTATATTTACTTTATCATGTTTATAGTGATTAAGCTATTTTATTCCTTTTCTATGGTGTTCTGCCCTACCTGATTATTTTATTATCTATTATTTTAAAATAGCCTTTATATATTTATAAAATGAATCTAATTTTGTACCTCTATAAATTCATACTGAGCATATACAAAACAATACTGGTATATTCACTACTTAAAATAAACTGCTTAGATTATTATTTAATTAATATATAGTTAGCATGCTCTCTTACCTCAGTACACCTTTATTAAATACCAGTATATACTAATTGATCAATCTTCATAGATACCATCTTATAAGTTAGTATTTAAGTATATAATATGTATAAATATTAAGCTATTATGAGATAATTTCTTTTCCTCCCTCTAATGTGGTAAAAGCAATAATAAATCTCTGAACGAGATGTAAACAGTAACCGCTCGACAACGTAAAGTATAATAGCCATCTCAATATGGTTAACCACTAAGGGTGGGCGTTACTGTAGCTTTTAGCCCCAGGAGATCATCGTCTCCTGCTGGCTTTAGGCACACTATCTGTGCCCTTATAGTATTTGCAAAGGAAGTTCATCCCTCTCTCGTAAGCCTAAGTGATACGCATAGACTGCAGTTTCGAAGTATTTGCCTTTTGTCAACACACGGTAATCACCAGTTTATGATGAAAAGGAAGACCTGTTTGCAAATACTTACGGGTTTTTCTAGTAACTTCCGTCACTGATTTCGAAAAACTGTCTGCAAGCAATAATAAATCTCTGAACGAGATGTAAACAGTAACCACTCGACATGTGGTAAAAGTTTGGTATATACTCAAAAGTATTCAGAAAAATCTTTTTATCCTTTTGTTTTAATATTCTTCTGAATAACCCTAAATTTTAACTTTATACAATATGGAAATATTATTTAAAATGTTACAAATTATTAACTATAGTACCACATAAGATTTCCCCTTTTTCATTATAAATAGCGGCCTGTCCCTTTAATTGGAAGCTAAAATCTTGATTTCAGATTTCCTTTACCAAATCTCATGATACTGCTTCAAAATAAATCTTGATAGTTTTTTATGACTATACCCATTATGATTTCTGTTGATTCCCTCAGCCCACTTCCTGACAGGCATTACTCCTTGCTCTTTTGGCCTTAGATATACAAAGATTTGATAAACTAGTCTATAAATTAAAACTGACCCCATAAAACAGTGACAAGCAAAATCTGTAACAAGTCTTTCTTCCTGATACCTAAGTAGCTTCTAAGCTGAAGTGAAGACAGCATGTTCTCTGTAAATCTCCTTACCTTCTTGGAGATTTTATGTAAAATTATACTAATGTGTCCATCTGATTTAATTTAATTAAATTCTATGTCTTTATGCAGTTGAAGATTGCTCTGCATTTAAATTGATGTAATAATTGTATTGTTCAATTAAATGGAATTGCGTGAAATGATTGTACTGCATTACTTCTAGATCCTCTCGTTGCATATTTTGATTATGTATATATATATATATATATATATATATATATATACAATACAATGATATCAAACCAATGTAAGACTTGCTATCTTGAAGATAGCTTGTTCACACAAGTATATATTAAAAGAAAGACACTGTAAAGTATGATATGTTGCGAAAGATCAGGCTCAGTTGTGGGTTTCACACTTCACACTAATATCCAATGTATTATGATACAGGGTATCAAACTTGGGGTAGGCTACTGTGCAGAATACAAGCCAAATAACAACAACAACGATGATAATAGTAATAATTAAAAAACCAGTATAGTATCCATTACTTTATTAGACATACATGTGTTTCCGAAAAATGCCAAAGTATTTATATCACATTTGTAGAAACATTAGGCAGCCACAGATGTCAAAACTCCTATACACTATTACTATTATTGGGAAAAGTGTATATACTTGGAGCTTTAAATTTGTTGTATTTATTGAGAGATACTGATGAGGTCAAATGTAAAATTGTATAATGTTTCTACAACTGTTAAATAGTTAATTCAGAATTTTGTTGAAATACTTATATATCCTATAAAGCATTGAATACCATACTGTTTTTTGATTATTATTATTATTTCCATATAAGACAGTGAGCTGGCTCAATCATTACTGCACTGGGCAAAGTGCTTAGCAGCATTTCTTGTTTTTACATCCTGAGTTCAAATTCCACCTGAAGGTGATTTTTCCTTTCATCATTTTGGGTCGATAAAGTAAGTACCAGTCAAGTAATAGAATCATTGTAATCAACTAAACCCCTGTGAAACAGTTGGTGATTCGCTGTGCTTGAGAAGGTTCATCCAGCTAAGTAAAATCAGGACAATTAAGGCATGTCATTTATGTCTATGCTCCAGGCAAGCTTCTTCCCCACAATCCAAACACCTCCCCCTCCTTCCATCCATATTCACCACTCACTGTATTCCCCTTCCCTCTATCTCCCACTCTCCCTTTGCACCTTTGCAAACCTACCTGCACAAAATGTGTCCCCGTCAAATCTCTTCCCAACAACATATCCTCCTCACACTCTTCCTCTGTCTGCTTGTGTCCACTTGCTACAGCCCTTCCCCTCAACCTTTCACTCTTCTTTTGCATTCTCATAAACTTACCTATCCACTCACCCTATCCAATTACTTATTTACACCTCCCTGTAACTTGAATGCACTCCTCCCCCCATCACGTAATCATCTCTCTCACCCTTTCTTTTTCCAGCTGAGGTAGCCATGCATCTCCTCTACTGCAAAGCAGTTATTTCTGTCCCTCTATTCCTCTTATCACTTAGCACAAAGCCACTTCTTTTGATACTCTTCCTCCTCTCAGTTGAGGAGTCTTGCCTTGCAAGTTACTTACTTAGTGATGTTACTGCTGCCAGTGCCATGTAAAAACTGAAAGAATCCTACCATATGTATGCTTAGATGTATGCATGTGTGTATGTTACTGTCTCCTTGCCTTGACATTATGTGATGAGTGACACTATCATGCATATAGTGCCTTTTATTTCCAATCGTCTTTGAAAACATGTCTGGTCAATAGGGAAATATTACCTTACTGGGAAATAAGTGAGAGTTGTCATTAGGAAAGGCATTTGGTTATAAGAAATTTGTCTTCATGTCGACAGTTCCATGTGAGTATGGAACATTTGCTATTAAAAGGATGATGATACATTAACACACACATACATACACACAATAATAATAAAAATGGACAATTACTGTTCAGTTAAACACATGTTTATCCATCAGTAAGATATGAGGTAGTATCAAAATGTTCCCAGACTAGTTCTGCAGTGTGTCAGCAGTTGGCAGTATACAGTTGCATGTGCAATGGAAGCTGTGAAGTAGTGGCCTTCATGAAGCAGTGTGTCAAATGATATCACTGTGTTTACATTACAAGTTGTGAAATTTGTGTTTTTGTGATCATGTGTATTCTGTAGTCTATAATTTTGTCACAGACATAAAATTGAACAAAGAGCCAACCTGAAATTTTGCAAGTCTGCTACAGAGACATTGAGCAAGCTCTGGCAGGCTTCTTGTAACAAAGCAATGGATCATACACAATATTTTGAGTGGAACAGGCACTGCAAAAGTGGAAGAACATTCCTGAAAGACACTGAGCAATCTGGAAGACCTGGAACAAGCATCACCCCCAGGAAAGTGGAGAAAATTCATCAGCTTGTGCATGAGGACTGTCGGAGGAATGAATGACATTGCTGATGTTGTTGGTCTGTTGTATGGGTCCATGCAGGCAATTCTAATACCTGAATTGAACATGTGGTGTGTTTCTGCCAAGTTTGTCTCTCACCTACTGAGCAGAAAGAGTATCATGTTGAAGTTTGTCAAGATCTTCGTCAGCATGCCACTGATGACTCATCTTTTATGTCAAGGATCATCACCAGTTACAAGAGTTGAGCCTACAGGTTTGACCCTGAGACAAAGCAGCAGTCATCACAGTGGAAGAACTCTTCATCTCCATGACTGAAGAAGGCACGAGGGAGTCACAGATCAATCAAGAACATGCTCATCATTTTTTTTGACAATTGTGATATTGTGCATTGAGGGTTCATCCTCCAGAGCCAGACTGTCAATTGTAACTTCTACTGTGATATTTTGAAACATTTGAGGAAGGACATTTGGTGAAAGCAGCCGGATTTATGGAGTGCGAAGAATTGGATTCTTCATAACAGTGTACCCTGTTACCAAGCTCTCCTCACTCATGAGTTTCTCCCCCAAAACAACATGATTTCCACACCCACCATGTTCGCCAAATTTAGCACCTGCAGAATTCCATCTATTTCCCAAGATGAAAATGCAGCTCAATGGTCACGGTTCTAACACTTCTAATCACAGAAGATCCTCAACTCACTTATGGAAAACAACTTTCAGGTTGGATTCCAAAAGAGGCAGGAACGCTGGGACAAGAGTATTGGCACACAAGGTGACTATTTTGAAGGAGATGATCTTAAGACTTAGTAAGTAAAGAAGTAATTTTTTATTAATATAACTAGTCCGGGAACTTTTTGATACTATCTCGTATCTTTAATTGCCTTATGTATCATGCTACTGTCAACTAGGATAGATGGTCCCTGTGTTGGGTTCACATGACGGAGACTCTCTTTCTTCCATTCATTCTCCACATTTAATAGTCTTTCATAATAACTTTCTTTTCAGGATCACTAAGAGCAAGCGTACCATTATCTGTTGGTACATCCTTCTCCCCCACAACATCTTGTTTCTCTCTAACACACAGTCTAACAATCTGAAATACCTCAAATCTCTGATCTTCACACTGTAAAACATTGGCAAAACTCTTCCTTTCTATTTCTGCCCAAGCCAGATATACCTGATGCCTTGCTTCTCTTTTAGCTATCTGATATATTTCTTTACTACCCACACTCTTCCATTATTTCCAAGCCTGTCTCTTCTCTTTTATAACTCCATCAATCTCACTGTTTCACCACTTTGTCAACCTTGGTCTGAAAGAAGCCTTGCTCCAATCACAGGTTTGATCTGTCACATTCTAATATCTGATTGTCCCATAAGAACTCCCAATTGTCCTCTATGTTGCATGACTCCATCTCTACCTACTCACAAAAGGTTTCATTAAGAACATCTCTAAAGTCTTTGCCCGTTTGAAGGATACTTGAGCTACCATAACCTCCTTTTCCATTTTGGTTTGTGAGCAGACTAGTTGAGGCTCACTTTCATCATATCTCTTGCATCCACATACCTCCACTCAAGCATTTCAACAATCTCACCAGACATACCTTTCATTGTTCTCACATTGATTGTGGCAGCTCTGAGCTTGTGAATCTAGGAATCCTGGGAGGGAAGTTGTGATGTTTTCAAAATCAGGATCTTGGCGGTTGCTTGCTTGAATATAGTGGGTCCTTCAGCCTAGAGTTAGCAGGTACAGGTACAGGTTGCAACATAGATTACAATTAAAATTTCCATCGGTTCTGTTTATCTTTTGCAGATATGCAACTATGGTAGAGGTTTCAGGTAAATTGGAAGTCTTTGACATTATTATTATTAAGGCAACAATTAGTCTTTGGCATTAGAGAAGTAGCTGTGCACATCATGATAATATACATTTCTAAATTATAACCAGCATCACATTGTACACATATATAGAGAGAGAGACATACACTTGTATGCATAAGTTCATACATGAGGCATGCATTACTAATAGTGACATGCACGTGGGGTCCACAATGCTTATAGGCATTACGTGTATCCATATATTATGCACTCGTGAAAACAGTTCACAGGTCAATAGAATAATTTTGACACAGTGACAAGTGCTACACATACATACATATTTATATGCATGTATGTATATAGATACATATGTATGTGTTTATGAGTAAATTTTTAATAGAAAATTGTAAGTTGGAGTTGATTATTGCCTGAAAATGATGTGAATTATGAAAAATATTTTTAACATCTTAGTTTATCAGTTCATATTGTAAAATTCTTAGAATAATATGATATTTAAAAGGATAGATATAGATAACTATTAAACATTTGTCCATAATGGACATATGTTTATATGACATGTCCGTAAATTCAGATGAAACTGAAATCTAAATAAATCATTAAAATGAAAATCGGTTGTGTTTGTAATTACAGGTTGAAGAATATATACCATATAATTGATGTAAAAAAAAAAACTAAATATAATAATAGGATGAAAATGAGACCAAATTACACTGTAACAAAATGTTAATTAATTTTGTTTTTCTTTGGTCAGTTAGTGTTGTTTCTTATCTATAAATCAAAGGGAATGAGTAGCATCACCTTCAAACTTTGCTATTGTGATCAAGTCATCAATGTTTTGAAACTGTCTTATTTCCATTATACTTCTGACTGATTTACTGCTGAGCTGCTGAAGCAGAAATATTGTTGTAGCATATAATCTGCTTGATACCACATATTTGCTTGTCATTTGCTTGATCTTTATCACTTGAGCATGCCTGTTATTGGTTGACAATCTGTGCATCTCTAATTGTGAGCTGGAGTAGTGGTGGAGCATTATAGCCCTGTGTTGAGAGGAATCTTTGGGGTTTGAATAAATGTAACAAAAGCAAAGTTTGAAAGGAATATAAGCCATTTTTTATACTTTCTAGGGGTAAATATATAGGAAATAACAGTTGCTACCAAGGACAAAAATCTTGTTTATAGATGTTATCAAATGTAACATGAAAACTGATAATACATGAAAACGAAATTCAAATGAGATAATGATGAATAATGTATTAGGTATTAATGTATATACATATCTATATTAACAAATGTATTTTTTCACTACATAAACAAACAAACTTTGCTTTTTATATTTATTGTTCACAATGGTCAGTGTAAAAACAAACAAACGTTGTTTTTTTACAGTGAAATAGTATGTAGATTGCTAGAAATAGGAGCCAATACACCACCAAGTCACCCCCATCTATTTTCAGAAAATAAGTTTACAGTTATGTGCGGAATCATCATCATCATTTAATATCCATTGGCCGTGCTGGCATGGGTTGGATGGTTTGACTGGACTGGTATGCTGGAAGGCTGCACCAGACTCCAGTCTGATTTGGCATCGTTTTCTACAGCTGGATGCCCTTCCTAATGCCAACCACTCTGAGTGTGTAATGGGTGCTTTTACATGACACTGGGGTGTGTTTATGAGTCTCAGGCACAGGTGCCAATTAGTGTGACACTTGTATCTGTTGCGACTGATTTTGCTTGGCTTGATGGGTCTTTTTCTCAAGCACGACATAATGCCAAAAGTCTTGGTCATTGCCTCCGTGAGGCCCAACACTTGAAAGGAACTTAACCACTTCGACACACAAAACCAGAAATACTATCAATTTTATTTAGTATTTTCAGTGGTCATGATAGGTGGGGTATTTTTTCACTCTGTAAAAAGCATTACAGTGAAATAGACTGTATGTGAATTGCTAGAAATAGTAGCCAGTACACCTCCTACTTGCCCCCTTTTCATTCCGTTTTCAGAAAATAAGTGCACAGTTATCTGCAGAATGGTCAGTTAATTTAAATGATATGAAAATCCTGAAATGTTGCCAATTTTATTTAGTGTTTTCAGTGGTCAACCTAGAAACAAACAAACTTTGCTTTTTATAAGGATGTGTAGACATCACAGTGAAATAATACGTGGATTGCCAATACAGAGACAATACACCACCAAGTTGACTCTCACCAATCCATTTTTAGAAAATAAGTGAACTGTTATGTGCAGAATGGTCATATTAATTTAAATAACAAGCAAAACCTGAAATATTATCAATTTTATTTAGTATTTTCAGTGGTCAGTGTACAAACAAATAGCTTGCTGGACTGATCACCAACTTGAGATCTCACATCTCAACTTTTCCATCTGTTCACCACCTTGGTATCCCAATACTCAAAAGCACAACCCAAGGTATGACTGTCACAAACTGAAGGACCCCAAAACATCCCAAGCCTTCCAAGGAGCAGTTAACCAGCATCCAAAACAAAGGCAGAATGGGAATCCTTCACCAAATGATTGGAACACTCTGCTTGATGCTATAACATCTGCTGCAGACAAGATAATCAGCTACTCAAAGCACTGGAATAAAGACATGTTTGCTGAAAACAATGCTGCGGTCAAACATCTGATTAATAAGAAAAGAGTATCACGTATTGCTTTCAAAAATATTCTGTAAATGGCAACAAGAAATTCCATGAACACCTTGAATAAGAAACCCCTCAAACAAGAAATGCAGATGTGCCAAATGCACCTCAGAGAGATCCTGAATGGCTGGTGGCATGTGAAGTCTGCTGAACTCCATAGCTACACAGACCAACAAGACACGTGTCACTTTTATGCAGTGACCAAAGGGATTTTCAGCCCCATCAGGTCATCTACTAGTACCTTAAAACTGCTGACAGCCAAACCCTTACCACAGAAGAAGTCATGCATTGTTAGAGAGAACATTTTCATTTTCTCCTGAAGAAACATTTTCAAACCCCCAGAAGACCTCTTGAGAAACACTCCACAGCAACCTGTCAAACTATGGATGGCCTTTCCTCCATCATTCCAGAAATTCATAGAAGCCATCAAACAATTGAAACCTGGAAAAGCTCCTGGTCCAGACAACATTAACTGGAACTTTTCACACATGGTGGGTATGGATCGAGAACTAAGCTGTTGTACCTGATGCTGCAAATAAGCAACACCAAGACTGTTCCTGATGACTTCAAAAACACAGACATCATTACCATCTTTAAGAAAGGAGATCAGTCAGTGTACAACAACTACCATGGTATCTCCCTTGTTAGCATTGCTGGCAAGATTTTCACCAGAATTCTTTTGGCTTGTCTGTTGGATGTTGGGGAAGAAGTCCTCTCAGAATCTCTCAATGTCGCTTTCAGTAGTCACGAGAAACAATTGACAGGATAACCTGCATAAGGCAACTCCATGAAAAAGCTTATGAATAGCAGCAACCATTCTTCTGCATCTTCTGGGACCTTCACAATACCTTTCACAAGGTTTCCCAACCAGCGATGTGGTCTGTACCCCATCGCTTTGGTTCCCCTGATCACTTCATCAACCTCATCAATATGCTCTGTGATGGCATGGTAGGATGTTTGCACACAGAATCCACTTTCTGAATCATTCTCCATCTCCAGAGGTCTGAAGGAAAGCTGCATCTTGGCTCTTACCTTGTTCTCCTTCAACCTGATGGTGATGCTCAATGAAATCCCACATGACTCTCTCAGTGTCAATATCCGCTATCACCTGCATAGCAGACTCTATAACCTTGCACACCTAACATCCAAAACTTGAACATCAAATAGCAGCATCAAGAAGTTCCAGTACACAAATGACAGTGCTACTCCTATCGCCTCTGTTGTTGACCTCCAGCACTGTTTGACTCTTGTCTTAGAACCCTACCATTGCTTTGGGATGGAAGTGAATGAGGACAAAATGAAAAGACTTGTGTAGTCTGTTCCTGGACAAGAAATACCAGAAGCTACTGTCAACATAGGGGACACCTCTGGAAGTCATCAGTTATTTCCAGTACCTCAGCAGCACTCTCTCAAAATCTGGACCATAAAAAGGGGACATCGACCACTGCATCAAATCCTCTCATTTGGCTTTTAGAAGACACAGCAAGCATCTATTCAACAACCACAGGCTCCCTCTCTGAACAAAATTCATGGTGTTCCATGTCCTTGTCATCTTCACCTTGCTCTACACATGTGAGATATGGGCTCTGTATTGAAAAGACCTGAAAAAGTTTGAGCATTTCCAACCAGCTAAACTTTAACAGATCCTCAATATCAAATGGCAGGATTGACACATCATCTACAAAGTCCTCGATCATTCAGAAATGCCAAGCATTGAAGTTGCCATCCTCAAGCATTGCCTCAAGTGGTCAGGACATATCATCTGAATGGCTCCATCCTCTACAGTGAGTTTGGCAATGGCAAATGGCAAATGACATTGAGGACCCCCAAACTGCAGATTCAAAGAACAACTGAAGTCTTCCCTCTTTCAAGATGCAATCACCCTTAATACCTGGAAACTGAAATTGTCAACTGTCCACCTTGGCAAAGAGCAATTCATTTCAGTTGTTCCACTTTTGAGGCGAAAGACTGAAGAAGAAGCAAAAGAAGGCAATGCAAGGCCTGACAACTCCAGCCAAGTCCACACCCACCCTGCCATGCAGTCAGTGCCTGAGGTTGTTCCATTCCTGACTTGGCCTTCTGAGCCATGTCAAGTTTAAGCATTGTGGAGGCATCAGATGAACCAAGTCTGGACAGAGTGTTGCCAACAACTATGTATACGTCTTATCTTTTTTCTGTATTTTTACTGTGTATGTTTTCTACACATTTTTATCATGCAATTCTATTTAAATCACCACATTTTATGTTCATCTTTGTGTATTGTCTCCCTCATCCATCACCCAGCTTGCAAATGAAAGAAATTGTAGCTGTTGTTGTTAATGTAGCAAATTAGCAGAATCTTTGAAGCATTAGAAAAATGCTTTGTGGTGTTTGTTCCAACACTTTATGTACTAAGTTCTATTCTTGCAATGGTCAGTTGTACCTTTCACTCTTTTGGTGTTGATAAAACAAAATAAAACAAAATTGGAAAATTGTCTGTCACCATTATTATTATTATTATTATTATTATTATTATTATTATTATTATTATTATTATTATCATTATTATTATTATTATTATTATTATTATTATCATTATTATTATTATTATCATCATTATTATTATTATCATCATTATTATTATTATCATCATTATTATTGAGGCAGTAAGCTAGCAGAATTGTAAGTACGCCAGACAAAATTCCTAGCAACATTTCGTCCATTTGTATGTTCTGAGTTCAAATTTTGCTGAGGTCAACTTTACCTTTCAACCTTTCATGGTTGATAAAATAAGTGCCAGTTCAACACTGGGATTGATGTAATCACCATGCCTCTCCCTCAAAATTGCTGACTTTTGAGCTAGAATTTGAAATCATTATTATTATTGTTAAGGCGGTGAACTGACAGGACCATTAGCATGCTAAACAAAATGCTTAGCGACATTTCATTCATCTTTATATTCTGAATTCAAATGGCACGAGGTTGTCTTTCATCTTTGCAGATGCCTAGGGTCATTGTAATTGGCTAACCCCAACTCCCTCGTATTATTCAAGATAGCGAGCTGGCAGAATCATTAGCACACCAGGCAAAATGCTTAGCAGTATTTCACCCATTCCTACGTTCTGAGTTAATTCCTCAGAGGTTGACTTTGCCTTTAATCCTTTTGGGGTTGATATATTAAGTACCAGTGAAATACTGAGGTTGATGTAATTAACTAGCCCCCTCCCACCAAATTTCAGGCCTTGTGCCTTTAGTTTTAGATTATTATTATTATTATGGTATCAATCTGACAGACAAGATGTGTCAAACAAGATGTGTTGCAATATTCGCATTCATTTCCTAGTGAGATTAAATTCACCCTTAGTCCTTCCAATGTTGATAAAATAAAGAAATAAAGTCAGGTGGTTGATGTTATCAGCTAACACACTTCACCTCGAAATTGCTGGCCTTTTGCAAAACTCAAAAGTAATTATTGGTTTCTTATTTTGGCACAAGGCCTGCAATTTTAGGAGTTGGAGTAAGTTGATTATGTTGACTCCAGTGTCCTACTTGGTACTTATTTTATTGACACTGGAAGGATGAAATGCAAAGTTTATCTCAGCAGAATTTGACCTCAGAATATAAAGTTGGTTGAAATGCCACTAAGCATTTTTCCTGATATGCTAATGGTTCTGCCCGCTCACTGCCCTAAAATCCAAAGTAATTAATGTGGTAAATAAGCAGCATCAGCAGAGGATGGGACAAAATACAATGCATTATTTAGTTAGGCCTGTTTACATTCTGAGTTCAAATTCTATTGAAATTGATTTTTTGACTTTCATTTCTTCAAGGCCAGTAAAAGAGAGAACCCATCTTGGGTCATTGATATTGACATAGCCCCTCCTCTCAAAATTGTACCTGATTTATTACAAATGTGACCAATGTTCAAATCTTTATTATTAGAAACATATTTAAAAAATTTTGAAAAATTGCTAATTTTCTTCAAAATATACTTCTGGTTTGTTTTTTTCTTTACTTTTTTGTTCTTTTATTAAGTGCACTAATTTGATTTTGTTTGTTTTTCTTTTAACTCTTAATGTTCTGAAATTCATAGATTCTCCAGAAGACAGTATGATACTAGATGTTTCTGGAGGAAAAGTATGTGTTGATACTCCAACCAAATTCCGCTGCAGTTGGAAAGGTGGTAATCCATCAGCAAGTGTAACCCTGGAGTATGAAAAATACTCAAATACTAGTAAAGAAGAAGTTGAAATTAATGTAATACCTTCCAAATCTCATCAAACAGTCAAGTGTCGAGGCATTCATATTGCTGCAAATGTGTCTCGTGAAAAGAATTTAACTATTCATTGTGAGTATAAATGGAGCATCTTTTGAAAATTTTTATCTTCTGTTTTTATCATTTTCTTTTTTTAATTCAAATATGAAAAAAACATTTTAACTGTAAGATTTTAGTCTTTTGTATATGTTGGTTGGTTTGGCTATAGGTTTTTGAGTGAAGGGAAAAAATAAATAATATCCTGTGATTCCAAACCAGGTGAGCGTTGTTTTATTCTTCTGGAACTATGTATCTAATTGCATTGTTGGAATTTGTGTAGTTTTATCATGCAAGTTGAATATACAGAGGAAATAAACTTATGGTCAAATGCCATTATAAATAGTGCCCCAGCATGACCAGAACTTTGAAGCTGAAACAGTTTAAAGATTTAAAGACTTATGGCTAAATATCTGGGAGCTCTTTAAATTTTATTTATGAAAAGAGATCAGTAATTAGAGGGATATCAAATTGCTGGACTAGTTCATCAAAGTCAGAAAAAGAGTTATGGCTCAGTTGATAATTGACAGTTAAACTAGATGAGATGCAGTTCAGTTTTGTTCTGGAAAAAGAAGTACTGATATCATATTCCTGGTCAGTCAACAAGTAGGAACCTGTTGACGTGGAGAAAGCCTTTGACAGAGGTTACTCATTTGGAGATCTAGTAATTATTGATGAAGCTAGGAGTATAAGAATGGATTATGTGAGCCATACAATCCATATACAGGTGTATTGTCAGCAATATGAGAAATAGCAATGAGTACAGTGATGACTTTAGTGTGTAGGTAGGATACCATCAGTGCTTAGTCTCTTTCTATTTATCAAAGACCTCCAGGGGAGTTTAAGATTAGGTGTCTACAGCAATTCTTATTTGTTCATGTTCTTGTTGTTATGGCTGAAGCTGGAGTAAGGCTGGAAAAACATTACAGGTGTGAAAGCAAAGCATGGAATCAAAGGGCCTCAATACCTTGGTAAACATTCAACTCTTAGTAAATCAGAAAACATACAAGACCCTTCATCCACCTGGATAATTACCTTGTTTCATATGTAAAAAAAGGAATGGGTGGAAAGTTGATATAGTGTATCCAGTGCAAACTGTGTATGTGTAAGAGATACAATGGAATTATGGGTAGGTTGACAAAGTTGACAAAGTTGACATTGTATATAGCAGGTGTGCTGGAGCAATAAACTTTAAGTGAACATGAGAAATGAAGCCTTCAAAAGCCCAGGAAGATTTCTAGATGTAATAGAGAGCTTTTGTTATCTAGGTGATCAAAACAGTATTGGTGGAAATTGTTCTCAAAGTGTAGTAGCCAATGTAAAATCTGAGTAGAGAAAGTCCATGGATTTATTACTTCTGTCATAAACATAAAGTTTTTCTCTCAGTGTGAAAAGCTGACTTTATGATGCTTTTTTCAACTTGAAATGCTCCATGATAGTGAGACATGAGCCTTGAATGTGGAGGACCTGAAAAGACTAGAAATAAATAAAGCATACATGCTCCACTAGATATGCAATGTTAGTGTGAAAGATTGATGGAATACATATGTGTTGAGAGAACAAGTGGCCAAGAATTAAATGTAGTATACATTAATTTGGGTATGTAATATGTATGGATAAAGACAGTTGTATATAAAAGTAATGATCACTCACAGTAGATGAAACCTGTGTGAGAGAAAGACATGGGATGAGGTAGTGAAGGCTGATCTCAGGATGCTGGCACTCATGGAAGAGATGACAAACCAACTTGATTAGTGATATGCAGTACTCAACATGATTTACCTTCCTATATTGCACATCATGGCTAAGGTTCTCAAAGCATAATATATATATATATATATATATATATATATATATATGTACACTATGCACCTGAGTCGTCTCCCCCATCTATCCAGACAACAGAGTTCCCCCTTCAAGCCACTTCCATTCTCCTCATTGTAACAATTGACAATCCCTACCTCACCCTTGTTAATATCCATCTTAAACTCTCATCTTCATTTGTAACTTCTGGATCGCTGCCACTTCCTATTGATACTCATTCCTCATTTTTGTCATCCATGACTACATTCCTTTCCTCGTTGGTTTTCAATTTTCACATTCACTTCACTCACAACCTCAACTCCACTTCTATCATCCTGTCCTCACATCTCACTCGCAATCTCTAATTCTACATCCAGCATCCTATCCCCTCAGTCTCCTCCACTTGCAACCTGAGTTCTATCCCTCATCACGCTATCACACATTCCTCTATCATTTCCCAATATACTACATTTTTCTGCTCTTGTAAGAAACTGATATAGAACCTGCTACTATATACCATACCATTGCCATCTCTGTACTGCTGATCACCACTCTTCTCCTCTATACTATTCTCAATCAGCCTTCATTCCTCATTCTCAATTGTACCCCACTCATACTGGTTACCTCCACCCTTGTTCACCCTTCTCTACATTTATCTTCTATATACTACTGACCTCATTCACCTCATGTTTATATCCACCTCACTCTCCTTTCACACTCTTACAGCCTTTTCCGCAAACCTTCATTATTCTCCTGTATTCTTCTCTCTTCCATTTATCTCTTGGACATGTTACCATGCATGTATGTTCTGTTACCTTGTCATCACCATTTTTACCTCTTGAGTCCCATTCCAGTCCTTCCCACCCATTGATGCAAAATAAATAGTTGCCATACATCTTTCTGCCACCCTCCACAGTGATACTTCAACATCTCAACTCCTTGCTTAAAGCATCCACCCTATCTCTTATCTTCCCCATTAGTTGAATAGCTCTTCAGTCTTGCAAGTTTCAAAGGAACCTCATTAGAGTTGATGCTATGAAAATAACACCCAGTAAACTCTGTAAAGTGGTTGGCATTAGGAAAGGTATACATAAAGCATGCTAAAACTGACTTTTAAGCAAGATGTGGTTCTCTGGCCTGCAGGACCTTGTTAAAACGTATTGTCATGCTAGCATGGAAAGCAGACACAAGATGATAGTGGTAGTGGCAGCAATGATGATAGTGCATGTCTATTTTGAGGAAGATATATACATATTAAGAATCCATATGTCAGAAAAAAATAAGCCCATTTACATTTGTTAATAGGGCAGGTATAATAGTCAAAATGTACAGTATTATAGATCCATTACAGCTAATCTTACCACTTGGTTTTACTCTGGGAATTAAAATGGATATTAGATAACAGCACAATTAAGAAATACTCTGTGCTCTTGAAATCTGGTAGGTATGGAAAAAATATCTGTTTTGAGGAAGGTATAAAGAAATTAATAATGTAATGCAATTTATGAAGTTTTGCAAAATGTAGGTAAAACATTATGAAAAGCCTGCACCAACAAATTTTCATAAATTCCTTTTTTAAAAACATCTATATTGTGGTATTTTAGTTTGACGTTAAACTTCCCTTATTTTATTACAATTCTATCATTATCAGCAGTCCCAATTTACAAAAATGTAATATTTCATCATACACATTTTTATTTTATTTTATTTAATGATAGTAGTTGTGGAACTTATGTAGACTTATATTCAATGTTGCCTCTTATTCTGCATCCTTTTCCTGAAACTTTGTGTCTTGCTAATTAAATTTTGCCAACATCTTCAAAACTTAAATGGTAGTCTGATGAAATTCTTGGATACAAGTATTTTTTATATAGATGTGTATTTTCTAATATATTGGTTAGGATTTTAAAATTTGTATTGGACATTTCTTTCAGTGTAAAAGATTGCAATACTAATAGAATTTATTTAAAATTTTCTCATTTTTATGCATCACTTTATATCTAATGCAACTTGGAATATTAATCACCAATGTAACAGCAAAAAATAAAATATCTTTATGCAAGTATTTACGTAAATAATCTGATTTCCTTTTATACAGATCCACCTAAAACAATAGAAATCAAGACTGATGAACCCTTTCTTGAAGGTCGCAAAGGTATTTTGCATTGTAAGGCAATAAATGGATATCCAGAAAAGTACAGCTACAGGTGGGATCCAAGTAACAAGACCTCACAAAATTTAACACTTTCTCAACTCAATCGAACACACAATAATGAGGTTTACACTTGTTATGCTTCTAACAAGTGCAGTAAAAGAGAATTACATAAAAAACATTGGATCAATGTAGAATGTAAGTTGAAAGCTTAAAATTCTATTACAAACCTGTAAAATAATTTATTTACATTCATTACAGAAAAGTACTACGATCTTTTCATCTTTGTTAATTTTGGTTTTTACCCCAAAATCTTCACATAGTTGATTTTCTTTGTTTTTCTAAAATAAATTGTTTAATAAAAATACAAATTGTAGGTTGTAAAATTTATTTCAACCTATCAACTTTTAAACAGTATACAGCTGTATATTATTTACATTTGACGAATATTTGTCCTCATCTTGCTTGTCTTGTTAACACAATGTTTTGGCTGATATACCCTCAGGTGTCTTGGGGAAATTGCGAACCTGGGTTCTCAAGATATAATGAGAGAAGGCGATATTCTCCCGATATCGTAAACCTTGTCTTCCATTAGAGTAGTTTTTGATGTTAGTATTATCATTCAGGTCACTGCCTGGAATTAAACTTGGAATCTTGGGTTAGTAGCCTGCGCGCGCTCTTAACCACTATGCCATAAGCCCGTGGGTAATTATGGAGTGAATTTTTGGGTTTATAAATCTAATATTTTCCTACCCTTCCTTAATACCATTTTGCATATGCTACTTATTGGATTAGGAACAGAACAAAGAGATAAGCCCTGCTTTCCCAGGAATTACTGGGTACATCAGCTAATATATATATAGATAGATAAAACATAATAGCTTCCCCTGAACCATTTAGTTTCATTTTGGTTGACAAACAAATTAATTAACTCTCTCTTATATATATAAATAAATTTTGCATTTTAAATGCCTTTGGTGAAAATTTTCAGGGTGCATAAAAGGACAATATGTGAACTACATAGCGATTTACTGGAATATTCAAATATACACAGAAAATATATTTATGTTTACTATGTATATGTGTGTGTGCACGCATGCATTAAAAATATTCATTTATTTTTAAATTCAATATTACTAATAACAATAATCATGAATAATGATTTATACTATGTAAGAGGAACATTATTTACTGAATAAAATGAAATAATATTAAAGTGAAAGAGAAATAAAGTTTATGATCATGTTTGTATATGTGTGTGCGCATGTCTATGCTCATATTTACATATACGCACGCACGCACACACACACAGACGCACATACAGAGATACAGATATATATACACACAATAATTATGGATGCCAATGGTTTATATGTCAACTTACATGTGTATATATGTTACTTTCTAAGTTTTTTATTAATGTACATAAATACATAAGAGCAGCAATAAAAGTTCATTCACACATTATTTGATATTAATATTTATATTGAAGTTTAATAATAATGATAATAATCAACTAAATTATATAAAAGTAAAAGTACATGATTAAAATATATAATATAATAAAATAAAATAAATAAGGTAGCAGAATAATGAATATAGAATAAATAGGATAAGAATAAAAAATAGAAATAAAGGGGAAGTAAAATTTGTTTATGCGTGAATGCATGTGCATGTATATGCATACATGGATTATATTATGTGTATGTGGATATCTATATATGGATAACATTGTTGGTATTTATAAAACATAATAAATAAAATAAAATAAGGTAAATAAGTAAGCAGAAATAAGGAATAAAGAATAAATAAAAATATAAAGGTGAAATAAATTTGCTTATGTGTTTATACATGTGCATACACGTATGGGTGTATCTTGTTTACATATTAGTATCTCTATATGTACTTGCATATACAGATATACAGATGTTTATTTCTAGTTATTTCATTAGTTCATTAGTTTATATTTCCACACCCTAGCGGTTGAGGGAACCTGTGGAAGAAGTAGACCCAGGAAGACCTGGGATGAAGTGGGGAAGCACGATCTTCGAACTTTAGGCCTCACCAAGGAAATGACTAATGACCGAGACCTATGGAAATATGCTGTGCTTGAGAAGACCCGGCAAGCCAAATGAGACCATAACTTCGTTTGCCTGTGCCAGGGGTGTAACCAGCCCACTTGTGCGTACCTTTTCTTCTCTGAACACTAATTTCTGTTTGCGAAGACCTGTTGAGGCAATTGAAATCGAAACCGAAATCAAAATCAAAGTGAAATTCGATGATGGGCACAAGCACCATACGAGCGTGATTGTTGCCAGCTTCGCCTTACTGGCACTTGTGCCCTGTGCTAGTAGGGTGCTAAGAGCACCATCTGAGTGTGATCGTTGCCAGAGCGGCTAACTGGCTTGTAGGAGGCATGTAGAAGGCACCATTCGAGCGGGATCATTACCAGCATCGCCTTACTGGCACCTGTGCCGTTGGCATGTGTAAAAACAAATTCGAGCGAGGTCGTTGCCAGTACTGCCTGACTGGCCCCATGCTGGTGGCACATAAAAGCACCCACTACACTCTCGGAGTGGTTGGTGTTAGGAAGGGCATCCAGCTGTAGAAACTCTGTGTGTATGTGTACGTGAATGTAATGTATGCACGTCCACAAATTAGCACATATGTCGCTCCAATTTTAGGAGGACATTTGTCATGATCCTAACTGTATTTTTGTCAAATTATTTTTCCCGAAGCACCAGCGGGTAGTAGTAAAAACCTATTTTCAACCTTAACTTTTACCAATTTTGAAGTTTGCTAACATGAGTTAAGTCCCTTCTTGCCATAACGAAGTGAAAATGTTTGTGTGTGTGTGTGAGGGAGAGAGAAGTTGTGTTGATGTATGTATATGTGTGTGTGAGGGAGACAGATGTTGTGTGTTGATGTGTGTGTGTGTGTGTGTGTGTGAGGGAGAGATAGAGTAAGTGACAGTGTTCACCAAAAATAAAAATGTAAAATGTTTTTTTTTCTTATACACGAGATATAGTATTCAAATTTAGGATGTTTTTGAAAGACACTATACTTTATAATCAGATTATATATACTTTCTCACACAACAATTAAAATATATTCATTTTAAATCATTTATTTATTTTAAATTGTTCATCTTTCTCCCTGCCCCCCTCTCTCTCACACACACACACATTACTTTGGGCACGAAAGAGTTTGTTTTTATTTTACATTGAGGAAAAAAGTGTTTTGTTGAGAATCTATGTATTTAACAACATAGAAACATTAAGTTTCTGAAAAGACTTGCATTTAATGTTTCTGAAAAGAAAGTGGCTTGGAGAAGCTATTATGAAAGACTGCTGAATGTAGAGAATGAATGAGAGGAGAAGAGCCTGCCAAATGTTAACCGAGTAGAAGGACCAGCTATCTGAATAGACAGTTCCCTAGTAGATAAAGCAATTAAGGGTATTAAGAAAAAGCCCCCGGCCTATCAGGAATCACTGCTGAGATGTTTAAAACATCTGGTGGAGTGGGCTATGGCCTAGTCACATGCATTGTAAACCAGGTAGTTCATAATGGAGCCATGCCCAATGACTGGCGTAGCAGCACCATAGTCAACTGCTACAAAGGTAAAGGTGATGCTCTAGATAGAAATAACTACAAGGGTATTAAACTGCTGGTTCAGGTGATGACTGTCACAGAGAGGGTCATAGCCCATCTCATTAGGGAGAGAGTCTGCTTAGATGAGATGCAGTTCGGTTTTGTTCTGGGCAGAAGCACCACTGATGACATATTCCTGGTTTAACAACTGCAGGAGAAATACCTAGATGAAGATAAACCCCTGTACTTAGCTTTTGTGGACTTGGAGAAAGCCTTTGACAGGGTTCCCCAATCCCTTATCTGGTGGGCAATGTGGAAATTGGAGATTGACGAATGGTTAATAAGGGCTGTACAGGCCCTATACCGAGAGGCTGTTAGTAAGGTTAGGATTAGCAACGAGTATAGTAAAGAATTCCAGGTAGAAGTAGGGATCCACCAAGGTTCAGCCCTCAGTCCCCTTTTATTCATCATAGTCCTCTAGGCAATAACAGAGGAATTCAAGACAGGTTGCCCCTGGGAACTCCTCCATGCTGATGACCTGGCCCTCATAGCAGAATCACTACCAGAACTAGAAAAGAAATTTCGGCTATGGAAGCAAGGTTTCAAATCAAAAGGCCTTAGAGTCAATGTATCAAAGACTAAAGTTATAGTAAGTAGGAAGGCAAACTCATCACACACCCCCTCAATCTGTAGAAAAGGTGTTGGTAGAAACTCCATAAGATGTACCCAGTGTAAGCTATGGATGCATAAGAGGTGCAGCAACGTCAGAGGAAAATTAACCGAGAAGATAGCTTTTGTGTGCTGCAGATGCACAGGGGCAATAGACACCACAGATACTCAGAAAACAAATTCCATCACACTCCAGGGAGAGAAGCTAGAAGTAGTTGATAGTTCCCGCTACCTAGGTGACCAAGTTAGTAGTGGAGGTGGATGCTCATAGTGTGTCACCCCTACTAGTGACAAAGGGTCTCTCGCTCAGAGTGAAAGGTAGATTGTACGACGCATGTGTGTTAACTACAATGCTTCATGGTAGTGAAACATAGGCTGTGACTGCAGAGGACATGCATTGGCTTGAAAGAAATGAAGCTAGCATGATCCGCTGGATGTGTAATGTCAGTGTTCACACATGACAGAGTGTAAGTGCTCTGAGAGAAATACTGGACATAAGAAGCATTGGATGTGGCGTGCAAGAGAGACTTTTGCACTGGTATGGTCATGTACTAAAGATGGATGAGGAAAGATGTTTGAAGAAATGCCACTCTCAAACAGTTGAAGGAATCCAGGGTAGAGGTAGACCCAGAAAGACATGGGATGAGGTGGTCAAGCAGGACCTTCGAACGTTGGGCCTCACAGAGGCAATGACAAAATACCGAGAACTCTGGAGGCATGCTGTGACTGTGAAAACCTGACAAATAACTTGAGTTCATGGCTGTCTCCTGCACCAGCTTCACATAGCAGCCCCAGCCCATCCAAAGTACCTTGGATCACAGGATGACCTGTTGTGCTTATCTTGGATTGTCGGGTGGCCTGCTGTGCTTGCGGAGGCCTATTGAGTCAAGTACATCAACATCAAATAAAAATCAAATGGAAATTGTAGTTGTGATACCTGTGCTGGTGTCACGTAAAAAGCACCATCCGAAGCTTGACTGGCTTCCATGCCGGTGGCACATAAAAAATTTTCGTAGTGAAAATTGTGTGAGCTTTATCTAAAAATTTGCCTGGAGTGTTTCATGGTAAATTTGAGAGTAAAAAAAAAAATGTTTTCCATATTCTTAATCTCCTTATTTTTCCACATACATTGAAGAATAGATGGTGAAAAGATCAATGGGTATGGGGTGTGAAATTTCAGAAGCTTCCACTACAGCCCACCCTGTTTTTTAGACCACAAAAAGGGTTTTGTAGCATATTAGGTAGCCTTGGTAGTTGATTCCAAGCAAAAAATCAATTTTTTTTACTTAGTGAAAGTCGTGCAAGTGTTAGTCTAAAAATTTAATTCAAAACCTTTTTCCATTCATTTCTGTTTATGAAATTCTCTGTTTGTAATTTTGCTTTCTTGATGGTCAAGGCAAATGATGACTGGCAAAGCAACAGTGCCCTAATGCTGACATCGGATACAATGACCTGATCTACAATAATGCGCTGATTGAAATCAAGGATGCCCTGCTCAGGATGGGTGGGGCAGCGTTGAACACATTCTGTTTGCCATCCTCATTGCGACAGGACGTTAACACACTCCCACCAAAGTTACATCTGGACTTGTCGTATGACGCTGATGGCCTTGCAGAGTACCTGAGAGTAAATGAACCAAAATTGCTGCCTGATCAGAGGCTAGTGTACGAAACTGTCGTCAGTGCCATTGAAAAACAGGTGGGCGGCATTTTTTTCCTCAATGCTGCTAGAGGTACCAGAAAATCCTTTGTAACACAATTAATACTTGCTAATATTCATTGCAAGAAACAAATGCACTAGCAGTTGCTTCCTCGGGAATCGCTGCTACGTTATTGCCGGTAGGTAGAACGGTGCACTCGGTATTCAGGCTGCCTTTACATTTGGTGAGGGCCGAGGTTCCTACTTGCAAGATTGGCAAAATTTCAGAGGAAGCTGAAGTCCTTAGTGCCATCTCATTGTATGGGACAAATGCACAATGACAAGTAAGGGTGCCCTTGAGGCACTGGACCAGTCACTGAAAGGTATTAGGGATTCTACAGCTTCTATGAGTGGTGTAACTCTATTACTTTCAGGAGATTTGTGGCAAACACTTCCTGTCATCCCTAAAGGGAGCCAGGCTGATGAAGTGCGTTTATGCCTTAAGTCATCGATGATGTGGCTCCAGGTTAAGACCTTAAGCCTAAGCGCAAACATGTGTGCACACTTGCTTGGAGATAGCATGTCTGCAGCATTTACTGAAGTCATTTTAACCCTTGGAGAAGGCAAGGTCCCTAGGAGTTATAGGGGTGACATATCCATCTCTGAACTGTGCAACACTGTGAACAACCCTTCTGATCTTTTGGAAACAGTGTTCCCCAATCTGGAAAGTAATTATGCAGACATCAATTGGCTCAGTGAAAGAACCATCCTGGCCCCCCCAAAACGTAGCTGTCAGTGCTATCAACGACCAGCTCATAAGTCGAATTCCAGGTGAGGAGTGCATCTACAAAGCAATTGACTAGATCTCTGACCCACCAGACATTGTCATTTACTCTATCGAGTTTCTCAACTCATTGGAGCCAACATGGCTACCACTCACATTCTTAGGCTAAGGGTTGGATGCCCAATTATGCTAGTTAGAAACTTGCTTCTGCCTAATCAGTGCAACGGGACCTGCTTAGTAATCAAGTCTCTGACAACCCACTTGACTGAGGCCACCATTGTTACAGGGTGCAGGAGGGGTGAAAATATTTTCATTTCAAGGATGCAGCTTTATCCCTCAGGGTCAGACATGCCATTTAACCTCCGCAGATCACAGTTCCCAGTGAGATCATGCTTCGCCATGACCATCAACAAATCCCAAGGCCAAACACTATTGGTGGCAGGCATCCATTTGGGGTTTTCCATTCAATCAGGATAAAAATTGATGAACCAATTCCTTATAGGATTTCCTACTAAAATTGGCTACACCCATTTTCAACCATAACTTTCGCATATTTTGACATATTTTCCCCAAACTTGATGCTAGCATTACTTAGGACCCATGGAATCTTTGAATGCTGTAAGTTCTCAAAAAAAAAAAATAAACAATCGCTGAATGGAAATAATCGTTAAACCAATTCCTTATGGGATTTCCCAATCAAATTGCCTGCAACCCATTTTCAGCCAAAAGTATACCAATTTCAACGGATTTCGCTCAAATTTGATGTCTGTGTCACTTATTTTGATTTGAAATAAAGCGCTTGATCACTTTATAATCCTAACTTAATTCCGGGCAACACCGAGCTATACTGCTAGTAAAATATACAATAAAATAACGTAAATAAGTAGGCAGAAATAATGAATGAATTAATTAATTATAAATAAAAATAACCACATAAGCAAATTTATTTCACCTTTATATTTTTATTTATTCTTTACTCCTTATTTCTGCTTACTTATTTACCTTCATCATCATCATCATCATCGTTTAACGTCCGCTTTCCATGCTAGCATGGGTTGGACGGTTCAACTGGGATCTGGGAAGCCCGAAGGCTGCACCAGGCCAGTCAGATCTGGCAGTGTTTCTACAGCTGGATGCCCTTCTTAACACCAACCACTCTGAGAGTGTAGTGGGTGATTTTATGTGCCACCGACACAGGTGCCAGACGAGGCTGGCGAACGGCCACGCTCGGATGGTGTTTTTTATGTACGAACAATGTGATCCATGTATACATATACACATAATATAATCCATCTATGCATAGTAAAGGCACATGGCTTAGTGGTTAGGGCATTCAGCTCATGATCATAAGATCATAAGTTCATTTCTCAGTGACGCATTGTGTCCTTGAGCAAGACACTTTATTTCCTGTTGCTCCAGTTCACTCAGCTGGCGAAAATGAGTAGCACCTGTATTTCAAAGGGCCAGCCATGTCATGCTGAATCTCCCTGAGAACTACATTAAGGGTACACATGTCTGTGGAGTGCTCAGCCACTTGCACATTAATTTCATGAGCAAGCTGTCCTGTCGATCATATCAGCTAGGACCTTTGTCATCATAACCAATGGAGTGCTCCTCAATGTAATCAATGTATGCATATACACACACACAGATGTATACTTGTGCATGAATTCCCACATAAACAAAGTTTACTTTCCCTTTATTTATAATTTTTATTCTTATCTAATTTATTCTATATTCATTATTTCTGCTGCCTTATTTAATTTTATTACTAGCTGAAATACCTACTGTTGCCCAGGTTAAAGAAAATAATGAAATTTAAAAATACCTTTTGGATCTCTAACATGAAACGTAGGCTACACTGGTCTTACCTCCTAGTAGCTGAGATACCAACTTTATACATTAATAACCTGCCAGGTTATTGGAAATAATGAAATTTAAAAATACCTTTTAGATCTCTAACTAAAATGAAACATGGATTATGCAGGTCTCAACAGTAATTAGCTGAGGTACAAACTATTAATGTCAATAACATGTTTTATCCATTTCACTGTTAGAACTGTTAAAGACCAGGTAGTTCTTTGTCTTTGCAATCACCTTCAATTATTAGTACTTATTTGAAATGCATTGAACCTGAAAGTGCATAAATTTGAGAAGAACCAGTCTGCAGGCACTCTCCTCCTGTTAATAAGTACATTTAATAAAAATTCTATGTGATGATGTGAGTATAAACAAATGTATTGAAACAAATCCAGCAATCAGTCACAGTTTAATTATCTAGAGCTTCTAAATGATGTTTAGAGTGTGTCCTGTAATTGGTGTATAAATGAAAAGATTTTGGGGACTTCCAACCTGCGAACATCCTACATATAATTGCCCATGCGAGAAGCAAGGTGAAGTTCAACAAGAGAGACTGTCCTTGAGACTTGTTTATTAACATAGCGAAACTTAGTTTCACTGGGAGCTGGAACCATTTAAATTCAAAGGGGATGTCATGTGGGATTAACAGGATCTGTGGAATGAAGACATCCTCGCCCTTATAGTTCCTAGTCATAATTATTGCTTCTGGGACATGGAGTCACATCACTTTCACCACCAGTCTGGTGCTATTGCACAGTCGAGGTGATTCCAGATTCCTGAGCAGCATGATTAGGGCCTCCTTTTTAAGTGCTAAGTGATGAGGTAGCATCTCAGATGGCTGTAGAGAGTTCAAGAACTTAGTTTGAAGGACTGTTATTGTCCAGGCAACAGCTACAAGAGATCCCAATCGATTTTGTTAATAGCATCATTACATGGTACTAAGATGGCTCGCTCACAGAGCCATTGACTGTTGCTAAAGTTTTGTGCAGTGTTTGGGAGCACATGCATTATGAGATCATTGACAGTTGGTACCATCTTACCACAGGCTTTCTGCCCCTCCCCACCAACTTTGGATGATGATAACTTTCAGAAAAATGGATATTTTTTAATGAAATATTTTATGAATATGTGTTATATCAAATAGATTCCCAACATACAAATTTTGGGGGAAAAGTATTTTAGCAGGGGTTGGAGGAGGATTTTCGGAAAATTCACTGGAATTCACTTGAATTTGTCTTAACTTTCAGAAAATGGATATTCTTTAATACAAATATACCTTGAAGTATGTAGATTCCATCCATATAGGATTTGGGAGGAAAACAATTGGGGATTATTTTTGTGAACTATTCCCCACTGGAGGATGTTTCAGAACAAGTTATCCATATTTGTTTCAGTTTCTCCGTTTTGTGTGTTTGTGCACCTGTATATAACGCTTAACCCTAGTTGTAAAATTTCAAGAAAAAAATTGAAAAGTTAAGGAGTAGGTGTATTAAAAAGTCTAAAAGTAGATTTTTTGCATATTCAGAATCTCCGTTGGAGACAAGGTGGGAATACATAGAAAAAACAAAAGCACAAAGGGGTAGCATGCTTATTTTCAGTGTCCTCACACACACACATATAATGAAAAAAGATCAAACGAGGAATTATTCCATTCAGTATCATGTTTATTTTAGAGATTATGTAACACATTATACTTTACACTTCTATATTTAACTGTGCATGTATATATTCCTTACTTTTGCTTCTGATGTCTTCTCCCTTTCTATAAGAACTATTTACCTGGGAATTTACTTCAAGTGAAAAAAAAATTGTATGCAATAGATAAGTCATGTTAGTAGCATATATCTGTGTACCATACGTTCAGCTGTTATTTTTAGCATAAGTTTTCTGGTGAGGGGTTCATTTGCTTTCATTGCCTGTTGCTTCAGTAGAAATCTATGGATGCACAAAAGAGAGAAAATGTAACAAATACAGATGACTTGTTCCAAAACACCTCCAAATGAGGAACAGTTCTCAAAAATAATCCCCAATTGTTTCCCCATCCCACCCCACCCCACCCCAAAATTCCTATATGTACATTTAGGATTTCCCACAAAATCCTATATGTACATAGTCCAAGGTATATTTGTCAACAATTTCATTTAAAAATATCCATTTTCCTGAAAGTTAAGCAGATTGAAAGGACTCCAGTGAACTCTTCCCCCAACAAATTTTGTATATTCAGAATCTACATGATATAGAACATATTCGTAGAAAATTTCATGAAAAAATATCCATTTTTCTTAAAGTTATGATCATCCAAAGTCTCTGAGGGTTGCAGAAATCTGTAATTATTCCCTGTTGACAATTGATCAATTAAATGAAATCTCCATATGAAATTTTTTTCTCTTACACACACACACACTCACATAAGTATATATCTTACACAAATAGAAAGCCGGAGAAGAAAATATAAAATGTAAGTAACTTTAGAAATTCTTTTTTATCTGAAACCGTCAGAACTGTAATGATGTATACATACGTGTGTATGTGTGTGTGTGTGTGTGTAAATAGCTGGTTACTTATTTACTATGTTGACATTGACAATACAATTAAGTGAAAGTGTTAATAAGTTGATTTGCATCAAGAATAATCACATGGGATTTAAATGTGAAATATCAAGTCTTAATAAAGCTACTTGTTCCCAATTTGGCCAAAATATGTTTTGGAAAATTAATGTACAATGTATAGTACCTCATTTAATTAACTGAAAAAATGGTTTCTATCTCCATATGAAATTAGTTTTCTGACATGAAAGTACCTTTAGAATTTCTTTTTGTCAGAATCATCACAACTGTAATAATGTATACATACATGTGTGTGTAAATATCTGGTTAGGACATCAAAGACAGGAAGTTCAAGCACAGGAAGTTGAGAAAACGATTTGAACAAGTGAATCTTTTCTATAGCGCAATATTATTTATTTTAAAAAACAAAAAATAAATCAAGGTTGCATTATTCTTTCCAAGGTCAAATTATTCATGTACCCCAAGTATGGTACAAATTGATTCAGAACTTTGAGCATGCATTGAGGACACACAATATTTTTTTATATTAAGATATTATATATTTTAATCATCTACTTTTACTCTTATATAATTTAATTGATTATTATCATTATTATTAAATTTAAATATAAATATGAATATTAAACAAGAGCACAAATCTCCACCAAGGCAACACTGTCCTCTCAACGATTAACTGGAGAAGATTTTTAAAATGAGAATATCTGAAATAAACTTAACTGCTCTCACAAACGAGAATACTAAAAATGAACCTGACTGCTCTCAAAAATTAAGTAAAAAACACGGAAAATTAATCCAGAATCCTTATCCACTATCTGATCCATCCCAATGGTAGTCATGGAATGTGAAGGTGGGTGTGTGGGGCCATATTTGTAATGCTGCATGTGTGTCGTCTGCATTGGGAACAGGAACAGTTTTCTCTATGAAAGCCTTTTTTAGTCTATCCACTAATATAGTGTCTTAATGACCATTAAAGTCTATAGTGAAAAATGTATCCATGTGTGAAAGAAAATGGAAAGGACCTGCATACAGTGTTGTTAACGGAAGTTTAACAACATCGTTGCACACAAAAATGTGAGTTCAAGAAGTAAAGCTTCCTTCAAGGCAGAGCTAGAAATGCAATTGCCAAGTAGGTAAGAGGTTTTGAACAAGAGCTATATATTCAAAATTGGTAAAACTAAAAATTATCAAGGATAAATTAAATTTATTATTGTTACTAAATATTTTAGTGTTATTTAATTTCTGAGCAGTTTTGCTGCCATTTGTTTATGTAGTTTGATTTCTTTGTCCATCAGTTTCTACTAAGATAGAGATGTGTGTAAAATTAATATTAGAGAAACAAAATAATACTTTGGAAGCAACAACACTGTCATAACTTATGTGGAAACCATGGGTGTGCTTTCAAGGGAGATGATCAGAGAAAGACTTAAAATTCAGTGTAAGATCGTAATACTTAAGTAAATATAACAAATAATCTAGAATCCTTGTCCAGTACCAGATTGATCCCAAAATCTAATCAGTTTATGCTAGCCATGAGGCCAAGCATCCCTGAAAGTTTCATCTGAATTCATCTGGTTGTTCTTGAGATATCTTGTCCACCAGCTTTGATTTTAGTTTCACTCATGCTAGAAACAAATTTTTCACTGAGATATTTGAATCCTTCACTGTCTACATTCATGGCCGTAACAAAATTCTTAAACAAGCCAAATTTAATGTGTAAGGGATGAAGGAAAATTTTCTGAAGGTCAACTAAAGGGATATATATTTAATGTCATATCTCCCTGGAGTGAATTCTCTTCACTTTGGCCACTGTTTTTGATTATAGTGATGCTTGTCATCTCTGCTGTTCTAAAGGCACAAAAAGCACTAACGCTTTACATACCTCATTTGCAACCCAAGAAGCAAACCAATAACTTTCAAGTCCCTGCATATATTCCACTTGTGTTCAGAATATTTAATCAAGTGCAAAATTTTATCCATTGATTCATACATTTCCTTTAATCCTACATGCAATGAATTAATGCAATTCTGTATGCCGTTTTGAAAGTACGAATATTTTATAACATGGTGTAAAAGATTCCATTGTTTCGACCTGGAGCCCAGTAGTTCTGACTTTTCTTTTGTTAAACCCAAGTCTCTAACTAAATCATTTAACTCAAGTGGACTCAATAAATACAGAACCTTTTTCGAAGATCCTGGTTCATCACAGTGATCTGCGGTATCACTTGACATGCCTTCAATTGAAGTAGATGCAGTATTTTCTTCATTTAAACTATCTTTGTCAAAAGATGAAGGAGGTTCTGGAATTGGAATATTTTCAGCAGCATGAGAAACTGGTTTTAAAGCTGAAGAGCAATCTGGACAAACAAATCTTGGATTTGTTCTCCTTAGAGAAACCTGTGATATTAGTTAAGCAGAAATAACAATTGGTATAGTGGTTTGTTGGTTTGTGCATACTTTGCCGTTTATCTTTCAACCATTGGGTTAGAGCTATGTAGCAGCTTTTGCAACAAAGAGGAGGTGCCCACAGTTTATCTTGGTCCCCAACTTTGAACCCAAAGTAAAGCTTGTAAGCATTTTAAAATTTTGTTGTAAGCTTATTTCTCTGATCTTTTGATGTAAATTTTCCACACATAACAAAAGCTGTCCTGGTGATTAGCACAAACTTGTCTCCTCATCAAAAATAAACAGAAATAACCTAAATCAACACTCAATGAAGACTATCTTAAACTAAAATATAAAATAAATCAAATGTAAATGTTACTGTAAAACATCAAAATATATTTCTCAAAAAAATCATTGAAATTATTATAGAATGTACTGAAGCTATGGCTATCATGAAACAATTTTTTCCATCTCTAAATTTCAAGGATTGATCACTTTAATAAATAACTAAACTTTCTACTAAACTGCTTTTCATGTAACCTGGCTCTCTTATTTGATGTACTTTGTTTTAACAGCACTAACAGTTATCAAGGAAAGGGTGTCTGAGTGGCTTTCTATAACTTAATATCAATAGCCTTCTGTGAGGAGAACTTTACTATAATTACAGCAATAACAAAGTAAAATAAATTCTCATCTTGTGTGACAATTTAACAGGTAGCTTACATTTAACCTCTATTAGCACTTATTTTTGTTTCCGTGATGAGTATATGAATGAAAATTGAAAGCAAATAGCCTACTACTTTGTCAATATTATCAATTGGTTGGAAAATCTGATGCTGTGAATAACTAAAAAAGCTACACTTGCTGTCTGAAAACTGATGTCAGATTCAGATTCAGTACCTTAAAATTACCCTAAATCATTTGAAAAAGTTTAAATAGCATGACAGTTTGTTTTTTTTGCCCAATGATATTGTTATTAGTAATACTGAATTAAAAAAATGAATGAATATTTTTAACAATGCGTGCACACACACTTACACATAGTAAACATAAATATATATTCTGTGTATAAATTGAATATTCCATCAAATCACTATGTAGTCCTTATATGTAACCTGAAGATTTTCACCAAAGGTATTTAAAATGAAAATTTTATTTATATTTGTATATGTCTTGTAATTTTGACTTCATGAAATGAAACAATTGTAGGTGATGGTATTGATTAATTTATAAATTCATTTATATTCAATTCATTTCCATTTTCTAATTATCATTATTATTATTATTATTATTATTATTATTATTATTATTATTATTACATATATATAATAAATAAGATATTCAGTGATCTGGATGGTTGTACATATACAAATATTTATTAAAGTGTGGAATGTTTTTACAAATCACATATAAGCACTTTCATCTACTCTAATAGATTTTTCAGATTTAAATTTTGTGAAGGGATTTATCTATTTTTATAGTATTAGTGAATAGATTGGGGTGGAGAGGGAGAGGGGAGAAAGAAGAGTAAGTGGAGGGAGGGAAAAACTGAGAATGTTTGTGTGTGTGTGTGTGTGTGTGCGCTCCTGTATCTGAAAGGAACCTTTTGAAGAAGAGACAAAGAAAAAGAATATATATTTTTAAGTAGGTGGCTAGGACAGATGCTTACTTTGGTTCTGCCAGCTCACCAGGTTTTCTGAAAGAAAAATGTTTTCAAAGTGAAAAAATGTGTTTTTTCTTAGTGTCAATGGAAAAGAGAAGGAAAGAAAGGAAGGAAGAAAGAAGAAAAAATATGTTTATATCTATACAGTTGGTCAGTTCTTTCAATAGATGATAAGTTGATTCTTGGTCTGTGAAAATGTCAAGATCAGGTGGTTAGTGTAAGTTTCGTTTTTGGATTTGGTTTGCAAGATTCTTTATATGAGTTCGTGTGTTGAAGCATATTCTGTTGTGTCTGGGAAGAGTTATTTTCTTTTTGTGCCTTATGATATATCACACTCACCGGTAAAATTTCCACTTATTTCTTATTTTTATTTTCCTAAAATTTTCGTTGCGTCTTGCAACCTTTTCAATAGTCTTGACTGTCTGTTATTTACACTGAGTTCTTTTTTGTTTGTTTGTGCGCATGTGTGTGGGTCAGTGTGTGTGTGTGTGTGTGTGCCTATGCATGCATGCACGTATGTATGTGTGTATGCATGTATGCAAGTGTGTGTAAGTATATATGTGTGTCTATGCATATGTATACATATATGTATGTGTGCGCATCTGTATGTATGTATTCTGTATATTCATGTGCTTGCATGCTCATGTATGCACCTCTGTCTCCTTGTGTGTGCATGTCTGTTTTGCAACTATGTACCATGTTTGTATGTATAGATATGGATCTCTATATGTGTGGACCCGTGTCTCCATATGTGTCCTTGTGTGGAGTAGTGTGTGTGTATATATGGTCATGTGTTTCAGTCTCCATTTGCATATATGTGCTTGTCTGTTCTTATAATCTATGTACCTATCCGTCTGTATGTTGAACTGTTTATTTTCATATCCATATGCTTACATACAAAAAACAAAAAGAAAACACATGTGCATACATACACATATCTATCTACATAACAGTTCACTAACTATTCTACTCTACATGTGTAAACTGTGAGTATGGAGGTATGATATCTACTATGCATATTTCCTATGTTCTGAGTAGAACATAATGGAGAGCATCCAGCAAATAGCTAACTCCATCCACCAAAGTATCAAGGTAACTATAGATTACCTCACTAAGCACCCCAACAATAGACTCCCTGTACTTGATACTGAAATTTGGTTAGAGACTGTGAACTAGCCCTTCCTGCGAAAGAATTAAATAAAATTACTTCGCAGAGGGGTAAAAACATGGAAAGAAAAAGATGTGACACAAACAGGACATAAAAACGATACAAATAAAATTACAAAATAAAATACAAAATCAAATACAAAATAAAAATACAATTACAAAAAAATACAATACGAGAAATAAAAACAAACAAGAAAACAAACGAAGAGGGCCTTTTTTTGGCCTAGACGAGGAAGATTCTAAGAGCGCAAGAAAAACCGTGTGGTTATACTTAGGAGGCCGCAGGCGAAAAGGAAGTATTCAGGCGGCTGTGAGAGAGATGAGGAGGAGTGAGAGAGAGAGAGAGATAGAGGAAGACAAGCGGCTGAGAGAGAGATGAGGAGGAGTGAGAGATAGGGAAAGAAGGGGAGGTCAAGCAAAAGGTATAGAGTTTCGCGTCATAATTATATATAAAAACTGTACTTGGAGAAGAAGAAACGAAACGAATCGAATCGAATCGATGCGAGGGAGCTCAGTCATACAATAGTGTAATGAATAAAATATATGCATACATACATATATGTATGTACCTACATCTACATGTATATATACATGCATATATAAATATATATACGTGAGTACAGGACACCACAAATAGACATAGAACTCAACGAGTAACGAAAACGTAAAAACAAGCATGGAACGGATCATTTTTTTACAACGAAAAAACAGAGTACAAGACAAACTACACAAGGAAAAAGCCCCTTCATCAGCTGTCCCTAGTTCAACTCCAGCGTGTTTCAAAGGTGAGGACAGAACACGACTCATCAAACTAGCCCTTCCTGCGAAAGAATTAAATAAAATTACTTCGCAGAGGGGTAAAAACACGGAAAGAAAAAAATGTGACACAAACAGGACGTAAAAACGATACAAATAAAATTACAAAATAAAATACAAAATCAAATACAAAATAAAAATACAATATATATACACACGCACACACAGATACACACACACAAACACATACACTATCTCCCCATTCTCTCCCTTTTTTTCCTACCCTATACACTCCACATTACTCTTTTTTCCCCCTCTCTCTCCACCCAATCCATTCACTAATACTATAAAAAGAAATAAATCCCTTCTCAAAATTTAAATCTGAAAAATCTGATAGAGTAGATGAAAGCACTTATGTGTGATTTGCAAAAACATACGACATTTAAATAAATATTTGTATATGTACAACCATCCAGATCTCTGAATACCTTATTTTTTCTAATATTTATATATATATATATATATATATATCATCATCATCATCATCATCGTTTAACGTCCGTTCTCCATGCTAGCATGGGTTGGACGGTTCGACTGGGGATCTGGGAAGCCAGAAGGCTGCCCCAGGCTCCAGTCTTATCTGGCAATGTTTCTACAGCTGGATGCCCTTCCTAACGCCAACCACTCCGTGAGTGTAGTGGGTGCTTTTTACGTGCCACCTGCACAGGTGCCAGGCGAGGCTGTGTGTGTGTGTATATATATATATATATATATATACACACACACACACTATCATTGTCATTTAACTTACATTTTCCTTGCTGTGGGTTGGACTGTTTGACATGAAACTTGCCAATTGGCCAGATTCCAGTTGTTTGTTATGGCATGGTTTGTACAACTGAATGCCTTTCCTAATGCCAACCACTTAACAGAATGTGCTGGTTGCTTACTATGTGTCATTTGCACCTGAAAGAACAAGACTATGTATAGAAGACAGCAATTTTACTTAGTATGACACTAAAATAAATAAATGACAAATATTTTCTCTCTTACAATCATTGCCTACTTAAAATAGTTACAACAGTTAACATGTCCGAAGGGCTTTTGTCCTACACTATTTTTCAAACATAGTGTATTAAACAGGGAATGATGTAAAGGAAATTTAGCTTCTATTTCAGGCAAGTTGAGCCACTGTATACAGGCCCCCCCCCCAATAGCTTTATGTATAATTCATGTGTAGTTCTTGTTTTATTTAATTGTTGCCAAATACTCAAAGCTTATTTTTATAGTTTCTCTTGTAAAATTGACTTCAGTAAGCCTTTTGTGCAGGGACTATTGATAGAATGCTTGGGATCTGCCAGCAATAGATATGTCACATGAAGAGAGGTTGATCAACACAAAGAAATTCTCTATCAAAAAGATAATGTATCAAAGATAAATGCATCATATTCTGATTATAATTGTGATAATGAATATCGTCATCATCTTCATTGTCATTTAACATCTGTTTTCCATGCTGGCATGAGTTGGATAGTTTGACAGGATCTAGCAAGCCAGAAGCTGGCACCAGGCATCACTGTCTGTTTTGGCATGGCTTTTATGGCTGGATGCTCTTCCTAACACCAACCACCTTACAAAGTGAACTGGATGCTTTTTATTTGGCACCAGATCTGCTGGAGTCATTCAGTAATTCACTACACAAAGATCTTCTAAGGGGAGGGTGTATTGGAGGAGGTGGGTTTGTGTCAGGTGATGAGAGGTTATAGTGTGACAGGGACAGAAACTGGTATGTTGGTGTAGAGGAGATACATAGTTATCCAGTCAGAGGGAGAGACCAAGAGAGCGAAGAGAGATGAAAGATCAAGAATGAGAGAGAGACTAGAAGAGAGTGAGAGTGTGAGAGAACATGAGAGAAAAGGGTGAGAAAGAGCGAGAGTGAGAAAGGTGAGAGAGAGATAGAGAGAGAGAGTGATGATGAAGTGCCAGAGCATACCTCAAGGTACAGGGATCAAAATATAAATGGGATGGTAGAATATTTCCAAGGGTGCATGAGCAGGAAGGATGGACTTGACATGAATGCAGGAAGCAAGGGGAAGGGGAATATGGGACTGGTGAAACTTGGGTATATAGAGGACATGGGAAACAAAAGATGGCATTGTTACAAGGGGCAGGGTAGGGTAGTGAGGACAGGATTGGGGTGTGAAAGATAAGAATATATTCTTGTTTATTTACACTGGAGATAATAACTACTGGAAAATTTGGTGATCAAAGACAGAAGACATAAGGGAGTGATGTAAAAGATATCTCATTACAAATTAAACATAATTTATATTTAATACAACGTTATCACCCCAGACAAAAATGCTTAGCAGTATTTCATTTGTCTTTACATCCGTCCAACCCATGCTAGCACAGAAAACGGACGTTAAATGATGATGATGATGATGATGATTCAAAGTTCAGATTCTGTAGAGGTTGACTTAGTCTTTTATCCGTTCAGAGTGATAGAATAAATACCAGTTCAACATTGGGGTTAATGTAATCAAGTAGCTTCCTCCCCCAAATTACAGGCTTTGCACCTATAGTAGAAAATATATTTATTGCATTTTTTTTCCAGTTGAATTTGCCTTATTTTTTTCAGTGTTTTTGTGATTTTCATGTACTTGGCTGGTATTGTTGCACACCTGACAGAATGTTAGGATTCAAAGAATTAAACAAATTTTATAATAATTTATAGCAAAGTGTTTCAGGATGTTTCTTCAAAATTTTTCAGTGTGTGATATTTAAAAATTTCATTCATTTTTTTTTTTAATTTTATAGATTCCACCTGATATTACTGCACCAGAGAATGTGACATTATTTGAGGATCAAGCATCCATTATAAACTGTTCTGCAAAAGGAAACCCTACCCCAGAAGTGTGGTTGGAGAATAAAAATGGAAATTTCCTTTCAAATTCTATATTAACTTTTAATCGTAAAAATATCAGTGATGTTTTCTGCACTGCCATTGCAAAGAGCAAAAGGAATGGAAATTTGACAGCTAAAAAGGAAATTAATATCCTGTTCAAATGTATGTTAAATATAAATATTTGTTCCTCCTCCTCCTACTACTACTACTATCACTAATATCCTCACCATCATCAAATGTCTTTTACTTCTTTGTATAAATTCTCAGATTGCGTGGCATATTGTGTCCTTGGGCAAAGCACATCACTTTACATTGCTCTAGTCTACTCAGCTGAAAATGACTACCAGCTAAGTGCTAGTGCAGCCCTCTCTCTCTTCAACCAACACCTCCTTGATGATCTACTGGGTCAAGAGTGGGTACACTGAGAGGGCATTTATGTCTCCTTGTGATTGCATAAGTGTCTAAAATCATCTTCACTTGTGGGTCATCTTCACTTGTGAGCGACACGCATGGATTTGTCATATTCTTACCATCTTTAAGCAACCCTGTGTCGATGGCATGTAAAAAACACCACTGGAGCATGGTCATTACCAGTGCTGGCTCCTGTGCCAGTGGCACATAAAAGCATCATTCGAGGTGGTCGATACCAGTATCGCCTGACTGGCCCTCATACTGGTGGCACATAAAAAGCACCCATTACACTCTCAGAGTGGTTGGCATTAGGAAAGTCATCCAGCTGTAGAAACCATGCCAGATCAGATTGGAACCTGGTGCAGCCTTCTGGCTTGCCACTCCTCAGTCGAACCGTCCAATGCATGCCAGCATGGAAAGTGGACGTTAAACTATGATGATGATCATCATCATTATCATCATTGTCTTATGCCTATTTTTCAATGCTGGCATGAGTTAGAAGGATTTGTTCCACCTCAACCCTTTCCACTTGTCATAGTCCATCATCATTGATACTCTTTACATCATCTGTCTCTGGTGTATATGATTTATTTTTTTATGCTAGGGGGTTGTGATAGGTTTTACAGCTGAATGCCCTTCCTATCACCAATCATTCTGCAATGGAGTTCAGTCTTTTTGATCAGTAAAGCGGTTTATTATTTAAGGAAGGAGTGTAGTCATGAAATCAATACTACTTCATCAGTTAAGAGTAAGGAAAAATAAAGTCAGCCTGTGTGGAACTGAAGAGGACAAAACTGATTAATATTTAGGTCATAGTCACTATAAAAGGTAGGTTTCACAATTTCTGGTAATATATACTGAAAACCCACATAACCTAACTGAAACAGTATCCTAAAGACTACCTTTTCGCTTCAGAAGTAGAAAATATTTCAGCTTTTGAGCAATTACTGATTTTCTACAAAATTCAAGATCCACAAAGAATTACTGCTCTTACACCCAGGACAGATTTGCTCAGTGAAAGCCTCACCAATTGATAATGACTCAGTAACACATACCATTTCTTGCCCATACATGTGCTTTTCTTATCTCTGCTTCTTATATTATTATTACTCTGATCACTGCTCCTAGCTTTAAACAACCTCCATCCAAGTTCACCCAATACATCTATCTCTCCCATTCTTCTCGTCAATACTGTATTTCATTGACCACTATGCATAATCAAACCTTCTTAGAGTTGAACAATGTGAAATTCCCTTCCCACCTATGACTTGCCTGTAGATATTGATGTGTACAACTGAACATAGGCTGTATCAGTCTTACCAGTCTTGGAGAGTTTGTGAAAGATAATGCCTACAAATAATTTTTGTTGACTGATCTCTAAAAAAAATCATTGACCTGCTGTATTCACTCTATTTACTTTAAGAATTATGTTAATGACATCCATTCTGTGCAATATTGTTGTTGAGCTTCAAAAGAACTCCCTCAGATTAAGAGCATGACCTGTAAATATGAACAAAAGAACTGAAAAATAATTTGGGTTTGTTGATCCTTGATTTTACTAAGGGATTTATTGTGACCAAACATCACATCAGTTTCTCCAGTTTAAATGAATATGGGTGTTTGTAATTTTTCTGGTCTCTGAAGTCCATATTTTGCTCTCTACAACCACCCTACTTCAAATGGTGTATTCTGTAAACATCTACAACTGCCCAATTTCTAAATATTGATATCCTTTTTACTAGGTTTTAAGTAGGCACATTTAATTTCTCCTGTAATATTTCAGTATCCTTATCCACTATTAATGGATAGATAGGTGTCAAATTTGTTTTACAGAGACCTGTTTAATTGAAATATCTCTCCCTAGGATAGAAACTTGATAAATAAGACATTTGAACTCAAAATTTGTCAAAACACAATTCAAAACCTAAAAATTTTGATTTTATATTCAATGCCACTGAAGCATTATCTCATTTTGAATTTGAATAGACTAATGCAGTTCACATAAATGTCGCAAAGCATATGATGTACCCAACCTAACTTATTTATTATCCTTAACTGAAGGTAGCTCACTGAATTTTGAAATTAGAGAAGCTAAGTTTTCAATAAAACTTTTGATTGCAACTCCCACCTAGAAATCATGATTATCAGCAAAATGTTTGTTAAAAAACCTGGAAAATACGAGCTAACCTGAAAAGACAAAATTTACTGAGCAAGGCAAACATTTTAAACCAAAACATATTTTAAGAAGAAATGAATGTCATCACAAATTGTCCTAATGACAGCAGCATCATAATCATTTCTGCTGTGAAAGGAAATGCAACTTCAATAATGTCAGAGTAGAATACACACTAATCACATCTTTAAGCATGCTAAAATTAAATACAAAATAACTTATTACACACATATATAATCTACAAACATACAATTACTCAAGATTCTGTCAAGATCAGTTGCCAGCTGTAGATACTCAGCATATTCTTTTATGAGTTGTTACCAGCAAAATTTATTTCCCTTCTTACTGATTGAAGTGTCCCATTTTTCATGGGTGCTGTACATTTCAATGAACTAATAAAAGAGTTTGTTCTTTTTAGTTCATTGTACATGAAAAATGGGATGTATTGATCTAGTTTTCAAGTCATCAACTTTAATGTGATTTGCTTGCTCACAATAATTCGGGGGGGGGGGGGGGCTCTTTTTTTGGTGAAGTTCTACTTTCGGAAACAAACTAGATCAATATTTTGAATAGTTATTGCAAAATATGTCACTAGTTAATATAACTTATAAAAATGCCTATACAAGACTATTGAACTTCCAAATAAAATGTGAGATACACTTTATATTGCCAGTAATTAAGCAATTTAAATATATATATATTTCTGAAAATGTAGCAATAAAATGTGCATTTTGGCTCAGCTATGTTTTTTTGGGCAACTCCAGTTTCTGAGTGGCCAGGGAGAGGTATTTACAGTAGAAAAATAAACATCATCCACTGGACTCTACTGCAGTTTTGAGTCTCACTACTCTTATAGTGATAAGAAAAAATATTTACAATACACTCTGTTGAGGTGTTGGTAAATAAGCAGAGAAAGCATAGTCAAGAGATCCCTTCAGTTCTCTCTTGCTGAGGACATAACCTCCTCTCTAATGCTGGTACCACAATAAAATGCATCCAATACGCTCTGTAAAGTAGCTGGTAAATGAACAGAGAAAGCATAGAGTCAAGAGGTGTATTTGGTCTTCTCTAGCCAAAGATATGACAACTTCTTTAGTGGTGGTACTACACTAAAATACATTTAGTACGCTGTGTACAGGTTGGTCATAGGAAGCACATCTATCTATTGAAACATAGTCAAAACCTAACCAAATGTGGCATAGTCTTCCAACTTGTCTATGAAAACAGTGGTCTCAGTAAGGTCCCATATGTGACTACCCTTCCTTGCCAGCATGGAGAGTGGATATGAAGAAGGAGAAGGAAAAGGAGGTGATTTAAAACATCAAGAAAATGTGTCTATCCTATTGAAGTATTTTTTCAAATATAAGCAGTCATTTGGAGACCATATTTTTCTGCAATAAATAACCTGTATTCTTCTATATGTATGCAATGAAATCCCCAATCACTGGTAGCTCCACTTTACAACAAACAGTTGCCTAGAAAGATACAAAGATTCTGTATTAGTTATACAATCAAATCAGTACAACAAATTTCAAAGATGTCACATTCAGACTTCAAGTTTGGATAAATCAAAGAGTTTATAATGCATTTATCAAATTTTTCAGTGTGGAAATGTAAAAAACCCTAAATATCATTACAGAAGAGATTGAGAAACTTTGATTAGAGATGACAAGACAAAAGCATAATGTCTGATGTACAATTGAAAATCATAAGCATCTATGGATAAGGGCATCAAAAGTAAAGGTTACATTTAAATCTAACCAAAATATATACAACTGTTTATTTGGTTAAACCCATAACTTTGGATAAAGGGCTCTAATTAAAAATGATATTAAGACAAAAAAAGCAAAGCTAACTGTTTAAATTTAAAGAGTTCATTTAAAAAGTTCATCTCAGTACTATATACGTATTTACTTCAATAATTTATTTTATTCAGTTTATTTATATTTTGTTCTCAGAATGAAAACTACATCAACTTCAACAACATAAAAACTTAATATTTGAATCTTTTGACCCAGTATTTTCAATTACTTTGGTTTCATTTGTCTGGCATCTTACCACTTTCTTCCTATCATGCTATTACCCTAAGTGGATACATTTAAACACTACATTGATATTGTGATGAAGAACGGATATATCCTTTTTCCCATGATCTACTGAAGAACGCTTCTAATTTCTCTTATTGAGAGGCATTTTTTGCATGTTATGTGAAGAAATTTCATTGTGAAATGATTTTAATTTCTTATATCTGTATGGGTTGACAATTTTTATGAATATTATTAGTAGAAATTTCATGAATTGTTTGTTTACTCTACAACTCAGTAAACTATCTTCCTGGTGAATACAGTTATTTCTCAATGGACAATCTACCCATCTAGATACAAGTACTGCATGGAAGTATATCTCACTGTTGCAACCTCCTGTAAATCTTGAAAACCTTATAAAGATTTCATTAGCCACAGGGCCAAGCTCAAATTGTCCCAAGATTGTGGTGGTTTAGTTTGCTTACTGTATTTTGCTTTGATATCCTGTATGAGAAACATGTTCAATGACAATCATAGAATCTGAATTTAAAATGTGTGTGAAACTGAAATTTTGAATTTTAATCCTATTTTCTAAATTGAAACTGTTCCTTGATTATTTTATTTTATTTTTTATTTTATTTTTTTAAGATCCTCCTCAAGTAAACTTTAATATTTCAAAAAAGACAAATGAAATAATAATTAGTTGCACTGCATCTGATGGAAATCCAGCAACTCATAAATACAAACTGAAGCAAAAATGGGGAAACACCACTAAGAATACTTATAATAAAGAAGTATTATCTATAAACAATCCTTCCTTCAATAATACTGGTACATGGGAGTGTCATGTAATCAATGATGATTTTCATGTGACTAAGTCATCAAACTACAAAATTCCAGGCAAGTATTTTACAAAGCCACAATTATTTTTAAAACATATTTACAATTCAATTTTTATTTTTAGAATGGTAAAATTGTTCAGTTATTTATTTTATTTTATCCCATTAGGAGATTGTTGGACTTTGTTTCTTTTTATGTGTATCAATAAAATTATAATTTTCAGGAATTGTTTGAGATATAAATACTGAAGAATTGTATTGGGTTGGCAACTAAGTTCCTGCCGTTTTTTTAATTTAAATTTTTTAAAAGGTTTAATGAAAAATAACAACTAATTAATCAATAATGCATTCACCCTTGTTGTTTACTACTTTTTCCCAATGTTCAACAAGATTGTCAATACCTCGTTGGTAGAAATCACCCGATTTTGGCTCAAAAAATTGATTCAAGCTCTCAATTCTGTATCATTATTGAACAAAACTCTACACATAACATTTGAAAGAGATAGAAAGAGGTGGAAATCCATTAGTGCCAAATTAGGAGAGTATGGTGGGTGTAGCAGCACTTCTCAGCCATGCATTTGAACACCTTCCTTGGTCATTTTGGCAATATGAGGGCGGGCGTTGTCATGCAGCAGAAGAGCTTTATGCTGCCGATTAGGTCTTTTCTCTTGAATAGCCATGTTGAGTTGTTCCCTCTGTTGAACATAGAGTTCCACAATGACTGTTTGGTTCCATTCAAGCAATTCGTAATGGATAATTCCTTCCCAGTCCCACCATATACACAACATCGTTTTACGCCGATGAAGATCTTGTTTTACACGCAGTGTCACTTGTTTACCGGGGCTAAGCAATTCCTTATGTTCTTTCATATTGATGTACAGGCACTATTTTTCATCACCAGTAACGATTCAGTAAAGAAATCGTTGCTTGTGTCCATGAGTTGAGCGGTGATGAGCAAGCAAACCAGTGGAGATTGTGGCTTGTTAATTTTTGTTGTTGTCACTTAGAACATGCAAAAACCCATGCTCCATACTTCTGAACCTTTCCCATTGAGTGAAGATGCTTTTCTATAGCAGTGTGGAAGCATTCCATTTTCTCTGCCAGTTCCCTTGTCATTTCATGAGAATTTTCGTGCAAAAGTTGGTTTAATCCAATCTACATCAATCTCAACTGGACGGCCAGAACAAGGTGTGTCTTCAAGGTCAAAATTTCCATTTTTGAACTTGGCATACCTATCACGAGTGGCTTTTTCAGCTATGGTACCCTCTCCATACACAGCACAAATGTCACGAGCAGCTTTTGCGGCCTTAGAACCTTGATTAAAATCAAAAAGAAGCAGGTATTGAAAATGCTCGTTTCTCTTAACTTGACATTCCATTTTAATGATCTGAAAATAAACAAAAATTAACTAAGATTAACTAGAAAAAAAAAAAAGATTCCAAAATTTAAAAATGTAATAAATTCCAAAATTTAAAAAGATGGCAGGAACTTAGTTGTCAACCCAGCTGTTTTAATAAAGTGATTGTCATCAATATTTCCAGAAAAGAACTGAAAGCGTTTTTTCACATTAATTGGAAGCATATGAATTAAATTATAGACCAAGAGCATAAAATATTTGTTGTTATTTCAAATTATAAAGAGATACATATGGTGTTAGTTTCCTTTTTGGCAATAAATTATTTATTTTTCAAAGATCTTCCTAAAACTTTTAGTAACATAGAGTTTTCATTTAAATTCTATATCATACTATATTTGTTAGCTTTAGAAAGAAGAGAAATGTTTGTATCCTGTTTAGACCTTCATGAAAGCCACTTTGTAACATAAAGGTAATGGTTTCTAGAAGACCTAGTTTTATATATCTTCAGATGTCTTGAGATCAAAGTTAAAGTAGGAGGTGATGAATCATCATAATCTTAGAAATATTGGCTGTGAAACCAATAGGCTGTTTCTGAGTAGCATTGTAGAGATTGTCTTTATTAGAGATGATGCACATAATTGCATATTTCTTCATTTTTGATTAAGTGATCTTTGAGCATAAATTTCAAACTTTGTAATGGATTAGTCACTTGGAAATAATAATCTCAAGGTGATATCTGAGACAATATCACATAGTGATAATCCCATTCTAACTTACATAAATCTCAAAATTTCTGAATTGATATCTTGTACAGATTATATCAATTTGAATCCTTTGAAAAACCTTCCTCTTTATTTTACACAGTAATGTCTTGTCTTTGGCCACATCTATAAAAATAATCAGCAAACCAAGTTATCCACTTCTATACATCATTTGAAGTTGTTCACTTGAATTGTAGTTTTAAATTCATTATCATCATCATCGTTTAACGACCGCTTTCCATGCTAACATGGGTTGGACGATTTGACTGAGGTCTGGTGAACCAGATGACTGCACCAGACTCCAATCTGATCTGGCAGAGTTTCTACAGCTGGGTGCCCTTCTTAACGCCAACCAGTCCGAGAGTGTAGTGGGTGCTTTTTACGTGCCACCGGCACGAGGGCCAGTCAGGCGGTACTGGTAGCGGCCACACTCAAATGGTGCTTTTTATGTGCCACATGCACAATAGCCAGTCCAGTGGCTCTGGCAACGACCTTGTTCAAATGGTTTTTCACGTACCACCAGCACAAGTACCAGTAAGGCGACGCAGGTAATGATCAAACTCGAATGGTGCTTTTTACGTGCCATCGGCATGGAGGCTAGCTTGTTGCTTTGGCAATGATCATCCTCGTATGGTACTCTTAGCGCTCCACTAGCATGGATGCCAGTCATTGAATTTGATTTCAATTTCATTTGCCTCAACAGGTCTTCGCAAGTGGAGAATAGTGTCCAGTGAAGGAAAGGTATGCATAAGTGGGCTGGTTACACCCCTGGCATAAATTACAAGATTATGGTCTCACTTGAGCTTGCCGAGTCTTCTCAAGCACAGCATATTTCCAAAGGTCCCGGTCACTAGTTATTGCCTTGGTGAGGCCTAATGTTCGAAGGTCATGCTTCACCACCTCATCCCAGGTCTTTCTGGGTCTACCTCTTCCACAGGTTCCCTCAACCACTAGGGTGTGGCAGTTTTTCACACAACTATCCACATCCATTCTCACCACATAGCCATACCAGCACAGTCGTCTTTCTTGCACACCACATCTGATGCTTCTTAGGTACAACTTTTCTTTCAAGGGACTAACACTCTGTCAAGTATGCACACTGACATTACACATCAATCGGAGCATGCTGGCTTCATTCTTTGTGAGCTTATGCATGTCCTCAGCAGTCACGGCTCATGTTTCACTGCCATGTAGCATGGCTGTTCGTACACATTTCACTGCCATGTAGCATGGCTGTTCGTACACATTCACTGCCATGTAGCATGGCTAAGCTATAATAGTGACATCTTAAATAATGAGTAGAGTTGAAAAAAAGTAACTGATTGAATGTTTTGTTATGTGTAGAAGGTTAAACTGGATACACTGTGGATAGCAAATACAACAGGTTTGGCTGCCATGTACATATGTTCATGTTATTGGGTTTGTTAAAAAGTGATGGAAAAGAATTTTTGACAAAGTTGCTGGATGTCTAATTAGCTAGGGTCTGTTTAATTGCAGTTAAGAAGCTAAGAACGTATATGCAGGCATTCATTTCTTTTGGGGCAGTGAAGCAGCTTTGTAGGTGTTTCAGCCCTTTCTATCATGACACTAGAACTGCCCAGGGCCACCTACTGGTGTAAACAACAAGATGTGCATGCAACAGCACAAGCTTTGGTGATCAACTTTGGTGTTGCAACTCTGGATCAGTTATTTCTACCATCCTCATTGCTAATTCTTGCTTCATCACTCATGCTCTCTCCTGAGGAAGATATAAGTTGCTTTCTTGACAACTTCCGGCAATTTTCTTGTAACATCTTTTGTGTCATTTGCACCTAGTCCAAAACTCCCGAGCATCAAGTGAACCCTGATTCCAACAAATCCTCTGACACTTGTCTCTACAGGAAGGTATATTACCTCTCATCCATTGTTTTCACAAAGTTTAAACAACATATATTTTCTTTCCTGAGGAGAGCATTTTCAATGTCTCCTTCCTAGGAAACTGTCGGCTCTACCATCTTTACCATCTTTTTTTCTTGGCACCATTTGATAAGGTCAAGTCTCTTGATGGTAAAAAGTAACAAGTGATATTTACCATCAGAATCAACAGAAAACTCCTAACTCCCCATTTTCGATCATTCTTCTCCCTTACAGTGGCTGGCTTGCAACCTTTATCTTCCCATGCCCCACTACTTGTGGCCTTTTGCCATTGCTAATTCACATTACCCTCTCCACCACTGCATCAGTCAGTACTCTAAGTGCTTGGTTATACTGCCATGTGCATCACAGTCTGAGTTCAAATTCTACCAAGGCCTGCTTTGCCTTTCATTCTTTTGGAATCGATAAAATAAGTACCTGTGAAGCACTGGGGTCGATATAATTGACTAGCCCCTTCCCCAAAATTCCAGACCTTTTTGCCTATAGTAGAAAGGATTATTTCATCTTATTTTCTTCAATTCTCTTCAATTGATAATTTAGAATATTTATTGTTAGTTTCAGAAAATATTTAATATCTAGTACATGTGTATTTTCTCTTTTAATATTTTATTATTTTTTCCACCAGTGAAAGCCATGTTCAGTTCAGTATTAAATGTTCCAAAAAAGAGAAATGTTTCAAATGGAGAAACTGTAATTTTGAAACAGTGTTTTTATTCGCATCCAAAATCTGATGTAAAATGGCAGAAAAATGAGGAATCAATTGACTCAAACAAATATTTAATAACTGATTATTTACCAAATGAGTTTCCTTTCAAAGGAAACTGTACTAGTTTAAAGCTAGAAGACATCAAAGATGATGATATTGGTACTTATACCTTAACAGTGGAAAACTCCATAGGAAAAGAAACTGTTGTTTTTACTTTGACATATAAGGGTAAGTTGTTACATGCTTCTTTAATCATTTAAAATGTTATTTTATGTTATATAGAATTGTTTGTAATTTATTAATATATTCATAAAATACTTAAAGTTCTACTTTCAGTTTAAGTGTTATAGTCAGCTCTGGGTTTTAATGTCAGAGCGTCTAGTTTAGCTTTGTTTCTTGCTCAGTATTACATGTGTAAGTACAAATAATTTTCCTTTCAGAAATCATCCTTATCATCATCTGCTTTCCATGTTGGCATGGGTTGGACGTTTTGACTAGCGATCACTAAGCAGAAGACTGCACCATGCTATGTTTTCTGTTTTGACATGATTTTTATGACTCGGTGCCCTTCCTAACATCAACCACTCCACTGAATGGACTGAATGCTTATGTGACACCAGCACAACTGAGATCAGTTTTAGCATGTTTTTTTTTTACAGTTGGATGCTCTTCCAAATGCCAACCACTTTACAGTGTGGAATGGATGCTTTTTATGTGGCACCAACACTAAGAGAGTCACCAAATAACTTGTAACATAAAAATCCTTTGAGAGACGATGTGGCATTGGAGGTGATCTTGTGCCAGATGATGAAAGGTTAGTGTATGACAGAGAAACAAATAGATGTGTTGCTGTAGAGGTGATACATGGTTACCCAGTCAGAAGGAGAGAGAAGGATTGATCGAGATTGAGGCCAGTAATGGGTGTGTTGCTGTAGAACCGACACATAGTTAACCAGTCTAAGAAATAGAGAAAGGGAGTGAAAGAGAGCAAAAGAAAGAGGGAGAGTGCAAGAGAGCAGGAGAAAGAGAAAGAGGGTGCAAGAGAGCAGGAGAGTGATGGTGGTAAAGCACCAGAGCATGCTCATAAGGAATGGGGATCAGAATATAAATGGGATGGTAGAGGAGAGCCACAAGGAGATCAGTGGTAGCAAGGTGGAAGAGTATGCTCTAAAGACATGGGGTCAGAATATAAAAGGGAGGGTGTTGCCAAGGTACATGTATAGAGAGTAGAGGTTTCATGTGAATGCAAGGTGTATGGGGGTGGGATATGCAGTGACTGGTAAAACCTGGGCATATAGAGTGGGTAGGGGACAACAGGATAGTAATGATACTGTGAGCAGTGCAGTGTGGACAGAACTGGGGAGCAAGAGATAAGCATAGTGCATTAAAAGAGGAAATGTGAGGAAGTGGAGAGGTGTAGTTTGGTTTTTTGGAGTAGGGTGTGAAGATGACAAAACTTATATTGGGAAACTACTCCCTCAATTTTAGTGATGATGTTTTCAAGTTGATTAACTATTTTTAGTGTGTTTATTTAAATATTTTCTATGTAGTTTAAATGGAGTTGTTTTAAATGTAGTAAGGCATTTTTGCTGAAATAGGGAAACAGTGAACGAATGCATATAAATACTGAAATATTACCTCTTTTTGGCCTTTCTACTGGTCCAAATTGGTTAAATCTCTTAAGTTATTTTGATTTATATGATTCCCTATACAATGTTCATGGATATTTAATCAATCTGTCAGTTGTACACTTGGCACTAGGAAGGAGATCCAGTTGTAAAAACAATGCGAAAACAGACACTAAAGCTTGATGTGACTCCCAGACTTACCAGCTCCTGTCAAACAGTTCGCTGTGCCTGTATAGAAAACAGATGTGAATTAATGCAGTTATTGCAAGTTAAATGATGTCAAGTCACTACAAAGCAGCACTAAGTAGAAAAAGTTAAAAACTTCAGAACCTGTCTGAGATAGGATAACATTGGCCACACCAAATTAGAAACAGTTCCATGCATGTAGATTGCTTGAAGATGATGGTTCATCTGTGGTTTTCATTAATCAAAGACCAATGGCCTAAAGAAGAGTTGGGGAAACTGTTCAGTATGAAAAGTAAATTGAAAGGTGTATAAGAATTTCTGAGGTACATTTTTACTGAGAAAATTAATGAATCTTTCAAATTCATAGGTATGCTATATATATTACATTACTATTTAAATTTTTTTCATATGGATCTTTATAGATTTTCTCATTGAGTAATTTCAAATTTAAAATCAGGTGATGAGCTCCTCACTCCTAGTGTAGACCATATTTATAAAGTATTCTGGGATAGTTACAAACAATTCATATCACTATATGAAATGGCAGGAATTTAATTTATTATCCAGTTTAACAAACTGCAAATGCTATATTGGCCTTAGTCTCTTTATTTTTTTCTTGATTTATAGCTTTTGACAGATTCTGCAATAAGAACTTTTCTTATGAACAATAGTTCTGAAATCACATGTTAAAATTCAAGAATTATAATGCTTAGATGAGGCTGATTAGGGGACCTTAGCCAGCAGTTACATGTACACACAGTTCCGGCATGCACTGCCACTTTCCCCAGAAAAGATTGCCACGTAATTGTGTGGGTTTGAAATCATTAGTGTAACCCGACGGACATATTGTTTTTACTGTGCTGTCACTGTTTAAAATGCTGAACTATTCAACCCTACATTATATAACTACAGTTATGTCTGTGCAATCACAGAGAAGAATGATTAGAAAAGAATCATCCAAACATCATAATGCATAGTAATGTCTGAAACATTTCTAATGCATTAACAGAATGAACACATCCTTATTACAAGGATATAAATTGGCCTCATCATCATTTTGATGTCTGTCTTTGATGTTGGCATAGGTTGGATGGTTTCATAAAAGTTGGCAAGCAAAAAGCTGCACCAGGTCCTATTGTCTGATTTGACATGGTTTCTATGGCTGATTGCTCTTCCTAATGCCCGCCACCTTACAGAGTGTACTGGGTGCTTTTAATGCAACACCAGCACTGATGACTTTTTTATATGGCACCAACTGGCACTCCATTGGTAATGATGATGAGTGTTCCAGTTGATTGGATCATTGGAACAGCCTGCTCATGAAATTACCATACAAGTGACTAAGCACTCCACAGAGAGATTCAGTGTGACAATGAATGTGGCAAGGCTGGCCCTTTGAATTACAGGTACAATTAATTTTTGTCAACCCAGTGATTGGAGCAACATGATATTGAAGCATCTTGCTCAAGGATGCAATGTACTGTTGGGAGTCAAACTAACAGTTTTATTATCATGAGCCAAATACACTAACCACTAAGCCATGCACCTTCACATGTGGCACCAGCACCAGTGGGGTTGCCAAGTAACTTGTGAGACCTCTCAGTTGGGAGAGGAAGTGGAACTGAGGGAAGTAGCTTAGTGCCAAGTGAGAGATTAGAATATGATAGGGGAATAGAGATAAATATCTTACTATGGAAGAGATACTTGGCTACTCCAGCAGGAAAAAAGAAGAGAGAGAAAAGAAGAGACATTCAAAGCAAGAGAAAGAGAGAGAGAGAGAGAAATAGATGGTGTTGAAGTTGCATCGGAATCTGGTGGGGAGTAGTAGTAGTCCGAAGAGAATAGAAAGTGGATGTTCTACAAAAGTGTGAGGGGAAATGTTTAGAGATGAGGATGAGGTAACTTTAGGAAGTAATGGTGAGAGAAATTGAAACTGGAATGGTTGGGAGGGAGTGTGATTGATATGTGAGGGCATGTAGTGTATGCAGTTAGGCATTTGAGATAGAGTGGATGTGACTACAGCAAATGGGGATTATGGGTGTTGGAATGAAGGGGAGGTATTTGGAAGATGGGCAGTGGGGGAATTTTGACAAAGGACAGATTACATTGGTGAGTGTGAGAGGAAGGCACGGCCATAAAGGACATGCCTGTATGTATGGACGGCCACAATTTTACTTAGTTTGACATATCTTCTCAAGCACAACAAATCACCAGAAGTCTCGGTCCTTTGTCATCTCCTGTGTGAGGCTCAACATCTGAAGATCATTTCTCACCACTTTGTCTCGTATCTTCCTCAGTTTACCTCATTTAAAAGTTTACAGATCAGCACTTCTTTATGCAGCTGTCCTCAGCCATATGCATCACACGACTGTACCAGTACAGTCTTCTCTCTTGCACACTGCATCTGTTGCCACTTATACCCAATTTTTTTCTCAAAATGCTTACACTCTATTGTACATGCACACTGACATTGCACATCCACTGGAATAGGCTGGCTTCATTTCTTTCAAGCCTTCACTCACCCTCTGCAGTCACAGCCCATGTTTCACTGTCACTATCCATACATAGGCATCATCCATTCTACCTTTCACTCTGAGAGAGAGGCCTTTTGTTACCTGCAACATTGCCCAGCACATTCTTATTCTAGCAACTACATTTTCAGAGCATTCTCCTCCACTGTTAACTTGGTCATCAAGGTAATGGAAGCTATCTACACTTGTAAAGAACTGCCCACCTACTTCATACATTCTTAGTTTTTATTGTACCTGCTTACCTGTGACACACAAAGACTAGTTTTTCTGTTAAACTTCCTATGATACTGCAGTATTTCTTGTGTGCTACACTGAGTACAATTTATGGAATTTCTATCTATACCTTTTCTACATATCAAGAACAGCTATCTCCTTGAAGAGATTAATAACGTGTGCTTTCCTACTTACTAGGAATTCAGTCTTTTCTTAATTAACTCTAAGGCCCTTTGATTCCAGACCTTGTTTCCACACCTAGAATTTCTTCCCTAATTGTAGTAGAGATTCAGCTATAAGAACAAGCTCATCAGCTTAGAGGATCTCTCAAAGGCAATCAGTCTTAAATTCTGTTATGGCTTGGAGGACTATGATAAAGAAGTGGAAGCTAAGAACTGATCCTTGATGAATACCTAACTGTACACTAAATCCATTACTCTTCTCATTGCCAACTTTCACCTTACTGACAGCGTCCCTGTACATAGCTTGTATGGCTCTCACCAAGCACTCAATTATCACTAGCTTCTTCATTGGCTACCAGATTAAGGAGCAGGGGATCTTGTCAAAGGCTTTCTCCATTTCTAGTGACTCTATAACAACTTTGGTTGCAATTGAATACAAAAAATTCAAAAATTTGCAGCTTCGTTTAAGAGGTATATTGCTTGGTGTATTTGTGGGGATTTGAATGATGCATGGAAACATGATATGAGGACTGGTAGGCATTAGATTAATACCATTTGTTGGATGTGCAATACTAATGTGAGCTGAGAAATCTATTGCTTTTAGTGGATTATAATGGAAAGACATTCTTGTTGAATTAAATGTGTGGTGGAAAGGAAAATGGAAGTGTAATAAAATGAAACACTATAAAAAATATTTTCAGGTATGACCTAAAGACACTGAGCCTTGTAATGCATTGCTATAATGTAATGTAGAACATATTTATAATATTTGTAGCCAACACTTTATGTTACAATGATTGTAAACAAATTGTCTGTACATGTATGTGTTGATATAAATACTCATACACTTGTTCCCAAGTGTATATCATTCTCTAAAATAATTTCTTTCCTGTCTGTATCCCTCTTGTTCCTGGTTGCAATTGCTACTTACTTCTATTTCTCTTACTCCCTTAGGGCAAAGTCTGCCCTCTTCGTGCATTTCTGGCTGTCACCTCCACACCTGTTCCCCACCCTCTCAGACTCTCATTAGTTTATTCCATGTGTTTGGCCATTTCATTACACTTGAAAATATGCACAGCTAAACTAAGAATTCTCTTGTTTTTAATTGTCTCATTCATTCAAACCCATTCCTAAGGTATTTTTCGATGTTGTTATCATTATTATTATTATTATTATCATCATCATCATTCAGTAGTTTATATTTTTATAACGTGCTTTCACTTCACTACCAAGCACAGCTCTGTGTGCCTTGGGTATGTGCTGTGATTTGTTGTGATGCTCTGATGGTTACTGTATTGAAAGTGTTCTGCGTAGGATGTGTGCAGTGTCTAGTAGTGCAATTTTCTGTATGTTATATGTGTTTGTAAGTCCTGGTGTTTTTGTTATGTATTTGTCTGAATATTTTTTTATCATGCCTAATGCACCTACTATGATAGGAATTGTTTCTGTTTTTAGATTCCACATTCTAGTTACCTCTATTTCCAGGTCTTTGTCTTTTGAAAGTTTCTCATTTCTTTTAGAGACACATTGTCATCTGCTGGTATTGATACATAATTAGAAAGCATTTTTTTTCTTCCTGATCTCATACAACTATATCTGGTCTGTTGGCCTTAATTTCTCTATCTGTGTGTATTGGCATATCCCAGAGTATGGTTACTTTCTCGTTTTCTGTGACCTTTTCTGGTGTGTGTCTATACCATTTTTTTTCTGTTGTTATTCCATAATGTTGGTATAGCTTCCAGTGTATGTAGGTCCCAACTCTGTCGTGTCTGTGAATATATTCCTTCTTGGCCAGGACTGAGCAGCCAGAGATTTATTGATTTATTGTTTCTTGTCCATCTCCACATATTCTGCAGTTACTTGCTATATTTCTTTTCATTACATGTTTTTGGTAATTTCTGGTGGGGACGCTTTGGTCTTGTGCTGCAAAATCCCTCTGTCTCTGCTTTGAGTCCTGAGCTTCTCAACCACTGCTGGGATTTTTCTTTGTCTATTTCTTTTGCATTTAGCTTAGTCCAGTACTTGCCATAAAGGGTCTTTTCTTGCCATCGCTTTATCATGGTCCGTTGCTGTTCTAGCTTTAGTTTTGATTTCATTTGCTTTATAGCTTTTGTTGTGTCGTCGTCGTCTTCTTCTTCTTCTTCTGCTTCTTCTTCTTCTTCTGCTTCTTCTTCTTCTTCTTCTTCTTCTTCTTCTTGAGGTGGTATGATTTCTTCTTTGTATTTGTCAGCTTCCTTAAATACTGAGAACAATTTTTTGTTTTGCCGCTATTTGTATCAGTTTTCCTTGCTTCTGAAGTAGGTATTTTTGCAGTCCTATAGTGGTTATTTTATAGTAGTTTTCCAGCTTTATAAGGCCTCTACCACCTTCTATACGTTATATATATAGCCTTTCTATGTCAGATTTTGGGTGATGCATCCTAGATCCTGTCATTATTTTTCTTGTTTTCCTATCTATTTTGGTTAGTTCATTTAGCATCCAGTTAAGGATATTGTAGCTGTAGTTTATAACTGGGACGGCTAAAGTGTTAATACCTATTATCTTGTTTTTAGCATTGAGCTCTGTTTTTAGTATTGATCTAACTCGTCTATAGTATTCTTTCTTTATTTTCTCTTTCATTTGTGTGTGCTGTGTCTTATCTAGTTCATGGATTCCTAAATATTTGTAAGTTTGGCTTTGGTCTAATTCTCTTATTTCATTGGCTTTATCTAGTGTGATGTTGCTACTCTTAACTAGTTTTTCTCTTTTCAGGGTTACTTTGGCGCATTTTTCTAATCCAAATTTCATATCTATTTCTTTGGTGAATCTATGAACTGTCTTTAGTAGTGTTTCCAGCTGTTTGTCATTTGTAGCATATCATTATTATTATTATTGTTATTATTATTATTCAGGTCACTGCCTGGAATCAAATTCGGAATCTTGGAGTTAGTAGCCCGTACTCTTAACCACTATGGCGTAGTGGTTAAGAGCACGGGCTACTAACCTCAAGATTCCGAGTTCAATTCCAGGCAGTAACCTGAATAATAATAACAACATCAAAAAATACCTTAGGAATGAGAACCCAGGTTTGAAATTTCCGCAAGACACCTGAGGAAGGCTGGAGGGTATATCAGCCGAAACGTGTTAACAACAAGCAAGATGAGGACAAATATCCATCAATTGTAAATAATGTATATACATATTTAGTTTTTTCTCTAAAATAATTCTTTCTTGTTTGTTCTGCTCCTTAAAATGACTCTCTCTTGTACGTGGTTGTGCCCACCCTATATCACCCCTACCACCCTTTCTCACCCCTACCATTAATACCAGAAATTTCATTTCTTTTACTGGACATCCTGTTACCCTTCCCCTCTCTCCTCATATTGGTAATCTCACTGCCCTTTCCTTTCTCTCCCCATCATCTCTGGACTAACTAACCTAGACAGTAGCCCATTTACCCTGTCTCTCTCTCTTTTTCTTTTTTATATTTATATCTGCAGCATCAGTAATGCTTACATTCACAATGTTCATAACACATATTTACAATTCCCCAAACACTTTCATATACAATGCTTCCTTACTCCCCCCACCCCAGTAGAGGCAACAACCTTAACAATTCTAACATGTTTGAATGACATTAGGTTAAAAGCAAGAACAACTATTATGACGTCTATTACCAAACAATCACAGGAACCGTCTTATCAGGTGCTGAATAACATCTCTCCTTCTTGTGTTACCTCCCATATCTCTTTCCCAGTTTTTAGAGTTGGCACTGTAAATGTAGGTACATTGAAGGGTAGGTCTAGCGAGATTGTAGAGATACTTCAGCAGAGACATACAAGAGGTAGGGTGGAGAGGAGCTTCAGCCAGAGTCCTCACAGGCAAAGCACATAGGTATAAACTTTTCTGGGAAGGTAATAGCGATGGAATAGGGGGTGTGGGCATACTTCTTACAGAGAAATAGGAGGATAAGATCATTATGGTAGTGAGGGTGTGCGATAGGGTACTTAAACTCAGGCTAGTCTTACAGAATAGTATAGCTACAATTATCTCTGCGGGTCTACCAAATGAACAGAAGGATCACTTTTATGATATTCTTCTGCAGGCTACCTCAAAGACGAGTGTCAATGATTTAAACTTTGTGGCTGGAGATTTTAATGAGTATGTCGGACAGCAACCTGGTATCTTCCGTGGTGTACATGGGGGCCATGGAGTTGGTACCAGAAATGAAGAGGGAACAAGGCTCCTAGAGTTCTGCAATGTAAATAACCTATTGATCTGTAACACCAACTTTAGGAAGCTAGCCAGATTGATTTTATTCTCACCAGACAGCCAGATGCATGGTTGCTCTTAAATATAAAGACCCTCCATGGTGAAGAATATATCCCTCAGCATAGACCAGTTATTAGTAAATGTAGACTAGGGATACCAAAAAGTAGACCAGTCTGGAAAAGAAGGACTTGGAAGCTTAAGAACCCTTCATATAGTCAGAGATTTAGGGATATCCTTACCAAGAAATTTGATGATGGGGAGGAGGATCTACAGTCCTGTGACATAGAAGGCCAAATATGTACCTGGTGTGAAGTCCCTTCAAGACCTAGGGTAACATGGTGGTGGAACTACTGTAGACAGAGCCATTAAAGCAAAAAGAACAGGCCTGGAAGAGTGGGGGTAGCAGGAAACTGTATCAGATAGCCAAAAGGGAAGATAGAAGACAGGTATATATAGCCAAGGGAGTAGCAGTAAAGAAGTTTGCCAATGTTCAGCAATGTGAAGACGAAAGAACTGAGGTATTTTGTATTGCAAGACAGTGTGTGAGAGAAAACCATGATGTCATAGGAGAGAAATGTGTTCGCATGGATGATGGTGCATTTGTGTTTAATGATTCTGTATAGAAAGAGGCTTGGAGATGCCATTCTGAAAGACTGCTGAATGTGGCGAATGAATGGGAGGAGGAGAGTCTACTAAAGGTTGACTCAATTGAGGGCCCAGCTACCTGAATCGATAGTAACCTGGTAGATTAAGCAATTAAGGATAAGAAGACAGGGGAAGCACCTGTCCCATCAGGAATCACTGCTGAGATGCTTAAAATATCAGGTGGTGTGGGTTATGGTCTTGTCATCCACATCGTAAATCAGGTAGTTCATGAAGGAGTCATAGCCATAGTCAAGGGCTACAAAGGTAAAGGTGATGCTTTAGATAGAAATAACTACAAGGGTTTCAGATTATTGGATCAGGTGATGAAAGTTATGGAGAGGGTCACAGCCCAACTAATTAGGGAGAGAGTTAGCCTAGATAAGATGCAGTTTGGTTTTTGCCAAGCAGAAGCACCACTGATGCTATATTTCTGGTAAGGCAACTGCAAGAGAAATATCTAGGCAAATATAAACCTCTGTACTTGGCTTTCATTGACTTGGAGAAAGCCTTTAACAGGTCCCCCAATACCTTATCTGGTGGTCAATGTGAAAACTGGGGATAGACAAGTGGTTGATAAGAGCTGTACAAGCCCTGTACAGAGATGCTATCAGATTAGGGTTGGCAACGAGTATAGTGAAGAATTCCAGGTAGAAGTAGGATCAGTCCTCAGTCCCCTCTTATTCATTATAGTCCACCAGGCAATAACAGAGGAATTCAAGACAGGCTCCTCTATGCTGATGACCTTGCTCTAATAGCTGAGTCACTGCCTGAACTAGAGACAGAGTTTCGGGTGTGGGAGCAAGGTTCTAGAATTGAAGGGCCTTAGGTTAACCTAGCAAAAACCAAAGTCTTAGTAAGTAGGGAGGCTGACAAATGACAAAACCCTTCAGGTAGATGGCCTTGCTCAATCTGTAGAAAAGGCATGGGTAGAAACTCCATACAATGTACCCGGTGTAATCTATGGACACATAAAAGGTGCAGCAATATCAAAGGAAGGTTAACTGGGAAGATAGTTTTTGTGCATTAAACACTGAAGATGTACAGAAAACATATTCTATCACATGCAAGGAGGGAATACTAGAAGTAGTTGATATCTTCGCTAACTAGGCAACTAAATCTGTAGTGGGGTGGTTACTCTGACATTGTCATGGCTAGAATAAGAATAGCCTGGGCAAGGTTCAGAGAGCTCCTACTTTTGCTGGTAACTAAGGGCATCTCGCTCAGGGTGAAAGGTAGACTGTATGATGCGTGTGTGCGAACTGCCATGCTACACAGCAGTGAAACATGGGCTATGAATGTAGAGGACATGCGTAGGCTTGAAAGAAATTAAGCTAGTATGGTCCGCTGGATGTGTAATGCTAGTGTGCATACATGACTGAGTGTAAGTGCCCTGAGAGAAAAGTTGGACATAAGAAGCATCAAATGTGGTGTGCAAGAGAGACGACACCGCTGATATGGCCATGTGTTACATAAGGATGAGGACAGTTGTGTGAGGAAGTGCCACACCCTAACTGTGGAAAGAACCTGTGATAGAGGTAGACCCAGGAAGACATAGGATGAAGTGGTGAAACATGACCTTTCAACATTGGGCCTCATAGTGACAATGACTGGAGACCAAGACCTTTGGAGATATGCTGTGATTGAGAAGACTCGGCAACTGAAGTGAGATCACTGCCATGGCCGATACCAGTTTTGCATGTCCAGTCCATTTAAGAGTACCCATGATGCGTTAGGTGATATGCTATGCTTGAGAAGTCCTGTTGAGTCAATTAAAACCAAAATTGTAGCTGTGCTCAGTGCCTCCTGACTGGCTCCTGTTCCCGTGGCACATAAAATGCACCATCTGAACATGGTCTATGCCAGTGTCCCCTGACTGACTCTCATGCTGGTAGCATGTAAAAAACACCATCTGAACGTGGTCAATGCCAGGTCTGCCTAATTGGCTCCCATGCTGGTGGAGCATAAAAAGCATCATCCAAACGAGGTTGATGCTAGTACCCTCTGACTGGCTCCCGTATCAGTGGCACATAAAAAGCACTATCTGAACGTGATTGATGCCAGGATCACATGACTGGCTCCAATGCTGGTGGCACATAAAAAGCACCATCCAAATGGGGCCAATACTAGAACCATCTGACTGGCTCTTGTGCTGGTGGCACATAAAAAGTACTATCCGAATGTGATCAATGCCAGGTCCACCTAACTGGCTCCTGTGCTGATGGCACCCACTACACTCTTGGAGAGGTTGGCATTAGGAAGGGCATCCCACTGTAGAAACATTGGCAGATCAGATTGGAACCTGGTGCAGCTGCTGGCTCTCCAGACCTTAGACAAACCATCCAACCCATGCCAGCATGGAAAACAGATGTTAAAAGATGATGATGATGAGTTGTGTACCCCAATAAAATGAGACACATGAGTAATGAAAAATTCTTCGTTATACTTACTATATATATTGATGTAATAATTCATGGTCTTTTTAATATATCTTTTCAGAAAAGCAAGAAATCCCCATGGGAATAATTATTGGTTGCACTGTCGGATTTTCGTTATTATTAATAATAATGAGTCTTCTTGCTTATAAATTCTACAAAAGAAGAGGTTTGTATGTTTTCATATTATAAAGCTTTGTTTTTCACAACAATGTGTGTGTTCATATATATGTATGTATGTATGTATATATATATATATATATATATAATATATATATGTGTGTGTGTGTGTGTGTGTGTATATATATATATATATATATATAATGAATAGGGAGAATTTTACTCCATATATAGCATATTGAATGATTCATTTGACAACATTTTACCACACATGCTGGATTCATCGAATTCGACCAAAATCATGATAACTATTGGCATAACCCACTATGAAATTCAATATAAATAAACAGGCAATAAAACCTCTTCTAGAAAATGGGAATTTTTTACCATTTTTACCACAAAACCATCGTCATTCTATATTAATAAATCTTGTATTAAGATATTGTACTCCTCACCACAAAACCAAATCTAAGGTCAATTATAGCAGCTAATAATAGGTATAAGCTTAGAAACCATTCATTAGGTAAAGTTTCTCTATGGGAAACCTCTGATTTGGAGCCCAACAATAATATTATATTTAATGATAATACAAGAAGAAATATAATAGGTGAATCACAACAACAAGGGGTTATAAATCCTACCCAGACAAGTCAAATGGATGTGATTAATGAACTAAACACAGCTTCTCAGTAATTTGGAATCTAACCAAATCAATGCAAATTATTTGGGACAATGATTTAAAACCCAAATGAGGCAAAAAACATGCAACTCCTGCAAGCTGGAATACTGCCCCTTAAGAGGCATTTATTCAACAAAAGAACCTAGTCTATAAAAGCCAAGTACTAATATCTAACCATAACCAATCTAAAACATATATTGGGAGCACAGCTGATTTTAAAACTAGATACTGAGTGCACATGAATTCATTTATTAACCCTAAAACTAAATTTTCTTCATCACTAGTAACATATGTTAACCTTCTAAAAATGCAAAATATTAACTATAAATTAATATGATCAGTAGTTACTGGAACCTCTCCTTATAATTCATATACATAAACTTGTAGGTTATGTACAAAAGAATCAATCAATATACTATGTCTAAATGAGAAGATAATGCAAATTCTCGGATCTTATCATTTCATATAGGCATAAATACCTCTCCACATATAAATTGTCCATTAAATAACAAAAAAATCCATAAAAAGCCTCTCATCAATAAAATAATTATGGAATAATGATCATCTTATGTAGACATAAATACCTATGCACACTTAAATTCTTTCATTAAGTAACAATAAATCTGTAATGAATAAAAAACAAAAACTGAAAAAAGAAAGAGAAAAATCATTTCACTTCTAGAATAATTTCCGGGAAGCTTATATTTTTAATTTTACCTCCACCATATATTTTAAATTCATCTCAATCGTTTTATTTCTATTCAATTCATTTTTCATCCAATCGATTTTATATAAAATACAAACTGGTATAGTGTAATTGAACTTTGACATTTATGAACAAAAATACCAGATGTGATCCATACAAGATATAGATATCCCTGATGAAGGAAATAGTGATACTGGAATGGATTTTAAATTGATATCTACTCTTATCACTATGTTCCTGAAATGGCCATGGGATGTATATGTTAATTTTCACATTTGAATTTTAATGTGGACTTCTTTCTTCGAACTTTCCATATACTCTTGTGAGCTTTAATATTAGTGTCTCCGATGCAACAAATCAATCCTGTATGTAGAAATTTATGTGATTTAAATATCGCTGAATGTGTATTGCTTCATTGTGTATATTTGCCTTTCATATCAAAATATCTATTTTACATATATTTTTTATGAAGCATTTGATGGATTGAAATCTTACTATTCATATATGGACTGATAAGCCAGAACTTTGTCTCAAATCCCAAATCTTCCATAACAGTTCGTGAACTGTGTTAAAATAATACTTTTTTTAATATATTTTTGTGGTGTGTGTGTTCATTCAGTTCATTATTTTAACATGGCGCACAAACTTTTTCTTCAACCTAGTATGTATGTATATACATACAGACAGACAGATAAGAATAAAATAGGATTAAAAAGTCCTGGCAGATATCAAGTAAGCACTCAGTATAAAAGAATAAGGTTAAATTTCCAACAATCAGATACCAGTAAATGTAAATAGAATATAAATCCCAGTTAAATCCTCATGCATGACAGGTAAATCGAACAATTCATTTGTAATAAGAAGTAAAGGTGTGATCTAAAATAAAGATAGGATTTTCTTCCTATATATATACATATATATATGATGATGAGGATAT